>NC_057811.1:469869830-470086061 GCF_018294505.1 Triticum aestivum
AGTCTGTAAACCGAGTCCTCTCCTAGATAAACCCACAATTCATCGGATCTCGACAAACACACCGCAAAGGAAGATTACATCGAATAGATCTCCACAAGAGAGGGGGAGAACATTGTATTGAGATCCAAAAAGAGAGAAGAAGCCATCTAGCTAATAACTATGGACCCGAAGGTCTGAGGTAAACTACTCACACTTCATCGGAGAGGCCTTGGAGATGATGTAGAGGCCCTCCGTGATCAATGCCCCCTCCGGCGGAGCTCCGGAAAAGGCCCCAAGATGGGATCTCACGGGCACAGAAAGTTGCGGCGGTGGAATTAGGTTTTTGGCTCCGTCTCTGGTAGTTTGGGGGTACGTAGGTATATATAGGAGGAAGAAGTACGTCGGTGGAGCAACGAGGGGCCCACGAGGGTGGAGGGCGCGCCTGGGGGGGGGGGGGCTGGCGCGCCCCCTACCTCGTGCCTTCATCGTTCGTTGCTTTGCATGGACTCCAAGTCCTCTGGATCACATTCTTTCCGAAAATCACGTTCCCGAAGGTTTCATTCCGTTTGGACTCCGTTTGATATTCTTTTTCTGCGAAACACTGAAACGGACAAAAAAAAGCAATTCTGGGCTGGGCCTCCGGTTAATAGGTTAGTCCCAAAAGATATATAAAAGTGTATAATAAAGCCCAATAATGTCCAAAACAGAATATAATATAGCATGGAACAATCAAAAATTATAGATACGTTGGAGACGTATCAAAAACCCACAACCTTGGTTGGGCGGCAGCGGTGCCATGGCTCCGTCACCTTCTTGAAGGCGCCGCTTTGGATCTGCGGGGAGGTGGGTTGACTGTAGCGCGGTGTTTTGGCGTTCTTGGTGGCGGCGGTCCCTCTTTAGTGGTGGTGCTTCACCGTGGTTGGCTGGCTCCTCTTCAAGACATCGTACCCTCCTCGCCACATGGACCGGTCTGTCTGGCGGGTCGACGCCCTCGACCTGGGCGAGAGGGGATAGTGGTATCCTCTACGATGATTTGGACGCCTTGGCGGCAGAGGGATAATATCCTTGGCGAGGTCTGGCTCTCGTGGTGACTGCACTGCTCAACTCTTCGTTGTGTCTTCCTGCGGCACTTTCGTTCAGTGGTTTATGTCTTCGGCGTGCTTCTTGCTGTGGGCTATGGCTTGTGTCTCCGATAGCTTGCATGGTGTGGTGGTCGTGATCGATGCCTCTTTCTTCTTGCTTGCTCTAGAGGGAGCAAGCCCCACTTCGTCGTTGGTGTGTTGTTGGCGAGTTCTTTTCCTGTGGCGCGACCCCATAAAGCTCTGTTAGGTTCCAAGTTGTAGCCTTTCTTCTTTGGCTGTAGCATTTTAGCCTTCCTTCAGTGCCTTGTATTTGCTTTGTATCTACTGCTTTGGGGTTGCATCCCCAATTCCTTTGCTTGTTTATGTTTGCTGTTCTTCGTTGTAATCCTGGCGGGTTGATGGCTTTGTAAATTCAAAGCAAGGCGAGGTTCGAGCCTTCTCTGGGGCTCGCTCGACCTATGTCTTTCCTCTAAAAAATCATGGTAACCCCAGCTTCAATGCCCACTAGTAGAAAAAGGCCCATTTATCCCGGTTTATAAGGCCCATTTGTCCCAGTTCGGGAACCGGGACTAAAGGGTCGGTACTAAAGCCCAATACCTTTAGTCCCGGTTCTTATACCAACCGGGACAGATGGGGCTCCATGTGGCAGGTGCGGCTTGCCCAGGGAGGGGGGGCCTTTTGTCCCGGTTGCTAGCACCAACCGGGACCAATAAGCGTCCACACGTCAGCAGTTCAGGGGCTAGGGTTTTTGTTTTTTTTCTGAAGGGGGGGGGGTTCAGGGTTTTTGGAGGTTTTGTAGGGTTAATTTAGGGGTTTCATATTGTGTTTGCTAGCTAATTGAGAGAAGTGTCCTCTCTTATCTCCGTGCTTGGTCGACGCTACATACTATACGTATAGAGAGGACTCGACACGCTAGCTAGTAAGCAATGAAGGAAACCATTAAGTACAGAAGATCGTCATGAACATATGCATACAGAGAGAAGTGATATCGACCTCTCCTTCTCCGAGAGATTGGTCGAACAACAAGTTTTCGTATATCTATCCGACGCTACTGGCTACATATATACAATATAAGATCTCTTACAATATAATCCCCTAATTATATATGAACTCAGGTTCCACATGGTATTCTCCGTCTTTATTGATCACGTGGTCAAGAAAGAATCCCGCCAATTCCTCTTGAATTGCTCGCATGCGATCTTGTGCTAGGAGTTCATCCCGCATCTGAAACATCTAATTTGAAGAAGGGGGTCAATACATATATATGAATGAATGAAACTCAACACATGATGGTAATAAAATAAAATTGTGAATATTCTTACGCACTTCATATTGTTTTTTAGAGTAGCCCCGCTCACAGGTCGTGTGGCGGATGGACTCGCAAACGTAGTATCCACAGTAATTATTCCCGGCTTCCTGCCACAACCACTTTACAAGAAATAGAGGTCAATCAAACTGATAAGCAAGCATTCTAAATGGTATTGATGAAACTAGCGCTTGAATCACTAGAGATGCGCGGAACTAGCTAGTAGTACTTACTTTCGGGTGTGTAAATCGCAGCTTCCCCGGCAACCCCGGAGCTTTTGCGGTGGATTTTTTCCAAACCCTGCCAGACAAAGAAAACAATTACTTGATATCAGGAAATGAACAAAGTTGCCGATATGGTGCGATAATGATCGATTTAACTTACTTCTCGAGCATTTTAGTCATGTCCGCATACTCCTGGGGATCTTTTCGTCTCGAGTCTAAGACGGTTACTAGTCCCTGCTCAAGCTTAATCTCTAGGAGAATATAGTGAAAGCTGCGCACGCATGCATAACTCATCAATTACATTACTATAACCTCGACTAATAAGGGAAACCGAATATGCACAAGACAGTAACACTCACTTGAAGTTGTAAGGAAAGAGTATTATATCTTTGTTTTGATTTATTACCAACGATCGTAGCAAGTTGGCCTCGGTATCTTTGGCATGAAATTTAACCGTAATTCATCTATGAGATTTGTGTTAATGAACCCAATATCACCGATTTGTCTTTTCTTCAATTCGACGATCTTCAATCTGCATAATATAGTGAGGATAATTATATATACATGCAATGAAAGAGCTGAGCTATATATAGAGACCTAATGACAGAAGTAGTACTTACAGACAGTAGCAAGTGACCGTTAATTTATCGAGGGCCTTTTGATTGAAAAACTGGAAGAACTCCTCAAATGGAACAGACAACAGTTCAATTCCAACGAGGTCATGCTCCTCTTTAACTCTCAGCGTCAAAGTATCCTTCCCCCAGACTCTCTGCAGGTTTTCATGTACCAATCATGGAATCTTCGCATCATCGTTGTTAGAGATCTTTCATCTTTGACGAGAGGCTTCCCGTAATGGTATTTGTGTTCGTCCACCTCCATTGTATCATAATGTACATCATCGGGCAGGTAATCTCCAAGATTGGTACCGGGCAAAATCTCCGGATGATTAGCGACGATATCGCTAGACACCTTGAGCGGGGGGCACGATTGGTTCGCTTGTTCGCCGAGCTGGGCAATTTTTTTCCCAGCTTCGTCGTTCTGCTAACCTTTGATCGTTGATAGTACTTCCCGACCACTCTGCTTCGATATATGACCTTTGAATAATGCGATCATAGTGGGATTGCGGCGGAGAAGGTGGTGGTCGCTTCAGGGCATCGATAGTGCGCTTCGCTTTCACTGGATCTATCTTCTCCTCCGGAGGTGGATGTTTCTTTGCTTTCACCGCTTCAAAGAAGTCCCTCACTTCGGCTTCCACGATCTTCGTGTTTTCCTCCACGGTCCTCTCGTATGGTAACTTCTCTAGAGGCTTGAGAGATGGACCGAATCTGTATTGCCTCCCGCCTCTGGCTGTACTGCTAGACGCGGAGCAGACGGAGCGGCTGCGGCTGTCTTCTTTCCTTGCTTACGAGGCGGAGGAGAAGGGACTACGACGCGCCGGAGCAGCCGGAGCGGCGGCACTCTTCCGCCCTTGCTGACGAGGCGGAGAAGGAGGAGGCTGGCTGCTCGGGCGCGCCGGCGCAGGCGGAGAAGGAGGCGGAGTGCCGTCACGCCTGGCCGGAGAAGGAGGCGGAGTGCCCTGATCACTCGCCGGAGGAGGAGGCGGAGTGCCCTGACTCGCCGGAGGAGGAGGAGGAGGCGGAGGCGTCCAGTTCGGAAGGTTGATGAGCTCCTTCCGCCATAGGCATGGAGTCTTCAGCGCAGAACCCAGCCGAGGCTCCCCTTCACCGGTAGGGTGGTCAAGCTCGAGGTCCTCAAATCCCTCCGTTATTTCATCCACCGTCACCCTAGCATATCCTTCTGGAATTGGACGGCAGTGAAAAGTTGCGCCGGGTTCAGGAGGTCGAACAGAGCCGACAGCCGCCTTGACTTTGAAGTTGCTGCCATTGCGTCATAAGGTGGCAATGTTGAGACTCCGTGATAGCATCCACGGGGTAGCTAGCAGGAGCCGTGAAGACAGGCTCCTGAAGCAGCTCGGTGGAAGCCACGCTGCTTCTCCGCTGAGATGGCGGGTAGCTGGGGTAGCTTCGGCAGGTCGCTTGCTGTGAACTGCTTCTCGTTCCTCTAGCGCTTGTACCCTTGCGTGCAGCGCCTGCAGTTGGGTCTGCTCCACTTTCTTCCTCCTCTCCTGGCATTTGTAACCGCCTGCGTCGGAAACCCAGCCTTCCATGAACGGAGCCTGGCGTGCCTCGTGTCCGTCCAGGGTGCTCAGGATTCCCGAGGGCCATTGTGAGCTCGTCGTTCTCTCTGTCTGGAACGAACGTCCCTTCCTACGCTGCGGCAATATAGTCCTGAAGCTTCGTGACGGGTATTTTCAGTTGCTCGTTCGTCCAAATGCACTTCCCTGTTACAGGGTCCAAGGTTCCGCCAACCCCGAAGAACCAAGTCCTTGAACGGTCTGGCCAGTTCAATGTCTCTGGTTCGACCCCTTTATCAAGCAGGTCATTCTCAGCCTTGGCCCACAACGGCCGGGCTTTGAGGTAGCCACCTGACCCCGTGCGATGGTGATGCTCCTTCTTCGCAACATTTTTCTTGTTTGTTGCTGACATCTTCTTACTCTTGTCCGATGTCTTGTGGGCCACAAATGCGTCCCAGTGATCTCTGATCTTCTCAAACCGGCCGGTGAATTCTGGAGTCTTGTCTTTGTCGACAAACTTTGTTTTCAGCTCATTCTTCCACCTCCTGAATAGATCCGCCATCTTCTTAAGAGCATGAGCCTTGACCAATGGCTCTATAACTGGCTTCTCCGGATCCTCCTCTGGCGGTAGGGTGAAATTTGCCTTCAGCTCGGTCCAAAGATCATCTTTCTGCCTATCGTTGACATAAGACACCTGAGGGTCTTCCGTTCTTAGGCTTATACCATTGGTGGATGCTGATCGGGATGATGTCCCTAACAAGAACCCCGCACTGAGCAGAAAATGCTTCCTTGGTCCGGATGGGTTCAATCGGTTGGCCATCGCGCGCGATTGCTGTGATCGTGAACCTTTCATCCTGGCGCAACCTTTTCTTCGGGCCTCGTCTCGTTACCGAAGTTTGGCTCGATCCGGAGGGCTAGAAAAGAAGAAAGAAGAGAGTTAATATGTGTACATACCAAAACAATTAATGCATCTATTAGCTATAGTCAGGACATGCTTAATTAATATATATACCTGGCCGGACTGCGTTCGGTCACCGGAGCCGTCGTCACTGTCCTTCTTCGACCGACATTCGGTCACCGGAGCCATCATAATGATGTCCCTCCTCCTCCATTGTTCGATCACCATAGCCTGCTTCTTCACCCTGTCCTTCCAGACCATCGATGTCATTGAGATACGACAACACATCAGCTCCGGCTGCGATTATGTCCCCCAACACCTGTTCTGCTTCCTCGTCTCATCCGTGCTCCATTGTTTCTGCAAATATTACAACATGGAAATTATTATACAAACATGACATCAGGTGGATATATTAGTGGAAAACGTAGACCTAGCTAGCTAATCACTACAAGGAATCATATTAGTGGCCTCGACGCTTCTCTAGGGTTTGGGGTGGCCTCGGCAACGCTTATAGGGTTCGGGGTGGCCTCGACGACAACGCTCTTTTAACTTGATGAATTTGGGTGGCCTCGGCAACGCTTCTAGGGTTTGGGCCGGACCGCCTCTCTCATGATTGTCCGACGTCCGGACCGACAAGGGATTTAACAAAATGGCGCCATTCTGGATGTGCAGAAAATTGTCTAGTGTCAAAGGATTCAACAAAACCATGTCTTCATCATTAGGCGAAAGTAACAGGTGCATGGTGGTACGAAGTTCTCCAAAGTTGTTCTGGAACGGAGTCCCGGATAGGATAATTCGTCTTGTTGTACGAATTTCAGCAAAGGCCTTCCAAATATCGCTATTTGGAAGGACTTCACTGAAATTCATACAAAAAGACGAATTATCCTATCCGGGACTCCGTTCCAGAATAATTTTGGAGAGCTTCGTACTATCATGCCCGGGTACTTCCGGCTAATGATGAAGCCATGGATTTCTTCAATACTTCGACACAAGGCAACGTGTCGACCCCTCGGCGATCCTCGATCCTCGACCCTGGACCGCTCGGCGATCCACGAACCTCTAGCCTAGTTCCCGACCCTCAACCCCCTCATGTCACGTTTGTCTAGTGTCAAAGGATTCAACAAAACAATGTCTTCATCATTAGGCGAAAGTAACAGACGCATGATGGTACGAAGCTCTTCAAAGTTGTTCTGAAACGGAGTCCCAGATAGGATAATTCGCTTTTTGGTACAAAGTTCAGCAAGAGCCTTCCGAATATCGCTATTTGGAAGGCCTTTGCTGAAATTCGTACCAAAAGGCGGATTATCCTATCCCCGACTCCGTTCCAGAACAACTTTGCAGAACTTCGTACCAACATGCCCCGGTTACTTCCGGCTAATGATGAAGGCATGGATTTCTTCAATACTTTGACACTAGGCAACCTCTCGACCCCTCGGCGATCCTCGACCCTCGGCCCCTCGACGACCCTCGACCCTCCAACCCTCGGCCCCTCGACAACCCTCGAACCCTCAACCCTCGACCCTCGAACCCTCAGCGACCCTCGACCCTCGAACCCTCGGCGACCCTCGACCCTCGAACCCTCAGCGACCCTCGACCCTCGAACCCTCGGCGACCCTCGACCCTCTACCCTAGCTAGTTCCCGACCCTCGCCCCCTCTAACCCTCGGCGACCCCCTCCCCCCCTCATGTCGAAGTTATCGGGCAGGGGGTATATCGACCCCCCCTCCCTCATGTCTAAGTTATCGGGGAGGGGGTATATCGACAACGACATACCCGATAAAAAATAAGAAGAGGAAGAAGAAGAAAAAAAGAGGAGAAGAAGAAAGGAACAGAGGAGAAGATCGAAAAAAGAAGAAAAAAAGAGGAGAAGAAGAAATGAATAGAGGAGAAGAAGAAAAAAATAGAATAATATATTTTTTCTTCTTCTCCTCTATTCCTTTCTTCTTCTCCTCTTTTTTTTCTTCTTTTTTCTCTTCTTATTTATTTCTCCTCTTCTTCCTCTCCTCTTCTTCTCCTTCTTCTCCTCCTTCGTCCTCTTCTTATATCCATACATACATACATAGCCACATGCATCCATACATATATGAACAAAATTAATATCTACTAATTAACAACCTAAATAAAAAAATTAATACATATATTAACACATTATATATATGAACAAAAATATCATCACAAAAAAATCGCATAAAAATTTGACAAGTGCGGCGGCTCACAGCGGGGGCGCACGGCGACGGAGACGGCGGGGGCGGCGAGAGCACGGCGATGGCGACAGAGGGGCTGGCTGGGGCAGGGGCGCGGCCGGGGCCGGGGCTGGGGCGCGCGGGGTCGGGGACGACGTCGGCGACGGCGACGGCGAGGAAGAGGGCGGGCGATGGCAGGGGCGGCGGACGGCGTCGGGGCAGCCTGGCAGCGTCGATGTGGTCGGCGTCGTCGGTGGAGGAACTGAATGAAAATTTTGACAAGTGCTGTATATATAGCCAGAGCTTTGGTCACGGTTCGTGGTACCAACCGGGACCAATGCCACCCTTTGGTCCCGATTCGTGCCACCAACCGGGACCAAATGTCTCTTTTCAGCAGCCCAAAGGGCAGGAAACATAGACCTTTGGTCCCGGTTGGTGGCACGAACTGGGACCAAAGGGGGGTAGTCGTACCGGTTCGTCCCACGAACCGGGACCAAAGGTGGGCATTGGTCCCGGTTGGTGCCACCAACCGGGACGAAAGGGTGGCACAACGGTGGTGTGGTGGGAGTTTAGTCCCACCTCGCTAGCTGAGAGAGCTCAGCACCTGTTTATAAGCTGCGTTGCGGCTCAGGTGCTGAGCTCCTCTCTAATATGCAGGCAATACTTGCCTACCCTTGTCACTGCCATGTTGGGCCTATTGGGCCAGCGGGCTTGCATCCGGGCCCATGTACAAATGGGTTTCTAGTCGTATGCAGGCCGTGTGGCCCAGTAGGCGGCATTTTTTATTTTTCCAGTACTTTTTGTTTTGTTTTTTTGAATTATTTATTTTCTTTTGTTTTTTGCTTTATTTTTCAATTATTTTTGCTTTTAGGTCAGAATAATTATAAACTTTCTGTTAGTGCCATTAGTTTCCAAATTTGAATAGTTTAAATTTGAATTCTTTGAAATTTTTGTGAATAACTAGTTTGTGAATAACTTCACTATAAAAATATATTTTGAGTGATTCTTTTTCCTGCTATTTAATATTACTGCGTTTTATCATTATATTCAAAAACAGATTTTGTTATTTTAGTTTCTATCAAAAAAAATTCATTATGAAAATTCTTTTTGCTATTAAGGTTTCTAACAAAAAATTCTTTATGATAATTCTTTTTTCTTTTCATGTTTTGAACAGAAAATACTTTGATAATTTTAGTTGCATAAATTTTATATAATTTTAGTTTAAAAAATACTAGAGGTTTATAAAGCTTTTTAGTTGATTCCTTTTGCTATTAGAGTTTTATAAAAGTTTTTTAGTTGATTTCTTTTTGCTATTGAAGAATATTATAGTTTTGTTTTAGTTGATCATAACAGAATATTTTAATTTATTATTTTAGTTCATTCTTTTAGCTATTAGTTCATTTTTTTTGCTATTAATTCATTCTTTTTTATATTAGTTCATTATTTGAGCTAAATGACCCTGAAATTGAAAAGCACTACAAATGAACTCTTGAAAGGTTGAAATTTGGCATGGTATCATCATTTCACCCACATAGCATGTGCTAAAAAGTTGAGAGGGTTACGGGAAAAACTAGATGCACTTCGTGTACAAAATGGACAATCTCTTTCGAAGTATCAGGGTTTCGGACGAAAACTCATCTGTTACAAAGGGATTTCATTTTTTTGAACTTATTTGAACTCCAGACTTTTTGTGTGTTTAAAATGCACCATTCAAAGCCACATCATCAATTTTCAACCCTTTATGACTTCATTTGTTATTTTTCATGCATTTACTGATCTTTTGAGCTAAATGACCCTGAAATTGAAAAGCACTACAAATGAACTCTGAAAAGGTTGAAAGTTGGCATGGTATCATCATTTCACCCAAATAGCATGTGCTAAAAAGTTGAGAGGGTTACGGCAAAAACTGGATGCACTTCGTGTACAAAACGGACAATCTCTTTCGAAGTATCAGGGTTTCATACGGAAACTCGTCTGTTACATGGATATTCTAGATCAAAGGCATCATCATAATAGTCGTGGAGAGAAAGTCTTCACTTTTTCTTCGCTTCTGTCCTTTGCTTATTGCGCCGTAACCATGGATAATCTTCATCGTTTAACAGGGTGCTTGGGTCAGCCTTGACTTTGAAGGGAGGAATTTCATGAAACTTTTCATAATCTTCGGACATGTCTGTCTTGCCCTCCACTCCCGCGATGTCTCTTTTTCCTGAAAGAACTATGTGGCGCTTTGGCTCATCGTATGATGTGTTCGCTTTCTTATCTTTTCTTTTTCTCGGTTTGGTAGAGATGTCCTTCACATAGAAAACCTGCGCCACATCATTGGCTAGGACGAACGGTTCGTGTGTGTACCCAAGATTGTTCAGATCCACTGTTGTCATTCCGTACTGTGGGTCTACCTGTACCCCGCCTCCTGACAGATTGACCCATTTGCACTTAAACAAAGGGACCTTAAAATCATGTCCGTAGTCAAGTTCCCATATGTCCACTATGTAACCATAATATGTGTCCTTTCCCCTCTTGGTTACTGCATCAAAGCGGACACCACTGTTTTGGTTGGTGCTCTTTTGATCTTGGGCGATCGTGTAAAATGTATTCCCATTTATCTCGTATCCTTTGTAAGTCAATACAGTCGAAGATGGTCCCCTGGACAACGAGTACAGCTCATCACAAACAGTGTTGTCACCTCTGAGACGTGTTTCCAACCAACTGCCGAAAGTCCTGATGTGTTCACATGTAATCCAGTCGTCACACTGCTCCGGGTGTTTGGAGCGCAGACTGTTCTTGTGTTCATCGACATACGGGGTCACCAAGGTAGAGTTCTGTAGAACTGTGTAGTGTGCTTGAGACCAAGAATGCCCGTCCCTGCATATTATTGAGTCCCCTCCAAGCGTGCCTTTTCCAGTCAGTCTCCCCTCATACCGCGATTTAGGGAGACCAATCTTATTAAGGCCAGGAATGAAGTCAACACAAAATCCAATGACATCCTCTGTTTGATGGCCCATGGAGATGCTTCCTTCTGGCCTAGCGCGGTTACGGACATATTTCTTTAGGACTCCCATGAACCTCTCAAAGGGGAACATATTGTGTAGAAATACGGGGCCCAGAATGACAATCTCGTCGACTAGATGAACTAGGACGTGCGTCATGATATTGAAGAAGGATGGTGGGAACACCAGCTCGAAACTGACAAGACATTGCGCCACATCACTCCTTAGCCTTGGTATGATTTCTGGATCGATCACCTTCTGAGAGATTGCATTGAGGAATGCACATAGCTTCACAATGGCTAATCGGACGTTTTCCGGTAGAAGCCCCCTCAATGCAACCGGAAGCAGTTGCGTCATAATCACGTGGCAGTCATGAGACTTTAGGTTCTGGAACTTTTTCTCTGGCATATTTATTATTCCCTTTATATTCGACGAGAAGCCAGACGGGACCTTCATACTGAGCAGGCATTCAAAGAAGATTTCCTTCTCTTCTTTGGTAAGAGCGTAGCTGGCAGGACCTTCATACTGCTTTGGAGGCATGCCGTCTTTTTCGTGCAAACGTTGCAGGTCCTCCCGTGCCTCCGGTGTATCTTTTGTCTTCCCATACACGCCCAAGAAGCCTAGCAGGTTCACGCAAAGGTTCTTCGTCACGTGCATCACGTCGATTGAAGAGCGGACCTCTAGGTCTTTCCAGTAGGGTAGGTCCCAAAATATAGATTTCTTCTTCCACATGGGTACGCGTCCCTCAGCGTCATTCGGAACAGATAGTCCGCCGGGACCCTTTCCAAAGATTACGTGTAAATCATTGACCATAGCAAGTACATGATCACCGGTACGCATGGCGGGCTTCTTCCGGTGATCTGCCTCGCCTTTGAAATGCTTGCCTTTCTTTCGACATTGATGGTTGGTCGGAAGAAATCGACGATGGCCCAGGTACACATTCTTCCTGCATTTGTCCAGGTATATACTTTCGGTGTCAGCTAAACAGTGTGTGCATGCGTGGTATCCCTTGTTTGTTAGTCCTGAAAGGTTACTGAGAGCAGGCCAATCGTTGATGGTTACAAACAGCAACGCATGCAGGTCAAATTCCTCCTGTTTGTGCTCATCCCACACACGTACACCTTTTCCAATCCACAACTGTAAAAGTTCTTCAACTAATGGCCTTAGGTACACATCAATGTCGTTGTCGGGTTGCTTAGGGCCTTGGATGAGAACTGGCATCCTAATGAACTTCCGCTTCGTGCACATCCAAGGAGGAAGGTTGTACATACATAGAGTCACGGGTCAGGTGTTGTGATTGCTGCTCTGCTCCCCGAAAGGATTAATGTCATCCGCGCTTAAACCAAACCATATGTTCCTTGGGTCTCCTGCAAACTCAGCCCAGTACTTTCTCTCGATTTTTCTCCACTGCGACCCGTCAGTGGGTGCTCTCAACTTCCCGTCTTTCTTACGGTCCTCACTGTGCCATCGCATCAACTTGGCATGCTCTTTGTTTCTGAACAGTAGTTTCAACCGTGGTATTATAGGAGCATACCACATCACCTTCGCAGGAACCCTCTTCCTGGGGGGCTCGCCGTCAACATCACCAGGGTCATCTCGTCTGATCTTATACCGCAATGCACCGCATACCGGGCATGCGTTCAAATCCTCGTACGCACCGCGGTAGAGGATGCAGTCATTAGGGCATGCATGTATCTTCTGCACCTCCAATCCTAGAGGGCATACGACCTTCTTTGCTGCGTACGTACTGTCGGGCAATTCGTTATCCTTTGGAAGCTTCTTCTTCAATATTTTCAGTAGCTTCTCAAATCCTTTGTCAGGCACAACATTCTCTGCCTTCCACTGCAGCAATTCCAGTACGGTACCGAGCTTTGTGTTGCCATCTTCGCAATTGGGATACAACCCTTTTTTGTGATCCTCTAACATGCGATCGAACTTCAGCTTCTCCTTTTGACTTTCGCACTGTCTCCTTGCATCAACAATGACCCGGCGGAGATCATCATCGGGCACAATATCGTCTGGTTCCTCTTGATCTTCAGCAGCTTCCCCCGTTGCAGCATCACCGTATTCCGGGGGCACATAGTTGTCATCGTCCTCTTCTTCTTCGCTGTCTTCCATCATAACCCCTATTTCTCCGTGCTTGGTCCAAACATTATAGTGTGGCATGAAACCCTTATAAAGCAGGTGGGTGTGAAGGGTTTTCGAGTCAGAGTAAGACCTCGTATTCCCACAGCTAGGGCATGGACAGCACATAAAACCATTCTGCTTGTTTGCCTCAGCCACTTCAAGAAAATTATGCACGCCATTAACGTACTCGGAGGTGTGTCTGTCACCGTACATCCATTGTCGGTTCATCTACGTGCATTATATATAATTAAGTGTGTCAAAAACCATTACAGAACATCATGGATAGATAAGTGATCAAATTAATAGAAGTTCATCATCACATTAAAACCAAAGTACATACATAGTTCTCATTGAACAACATATAGCTCTCCAGAGCATCTAATTAAACCATACATTGAAACTATGTAAAACATTTCAATGCAACAACAAATGCGATCATATCGCAACCAAGGTAACAATTGATCCAACGGCATAATGATACCAAGCCTCGGTATGAATGGCATATTTTCTAATCTTTCTAATCTTCAAACGCATTGCATCCATCTTGATCTTGTGATCATCGACGACATCCGCAACATGCAACTCCAATATCATCTTCTCCTCCTCAATTTTTTTATTTTTCAACTAAATTTAACCTCTCGACAATAGGGTCGGTTGGAATTCCCGGTTCACATACCTCCTAGATAAATAAAATCTATGTCACGTTGGTCAGCATAATTGTCATAAACAATAAATGAACCAAATAGTTATACTATATACCACATCCGAATCATAGACAGGACGAGGGCCGACGGGGGCGGATACCAAAACCATCGCACTATATAATAACAAGCAATAATAAAAGTAAGAAAATTAGACAAGTATCTATCTAAAGTAACAATTTTTTCTTTCAGAAAGAAGATAAGAACAAGAGGCTCACCACGGTGGTGCCGGCGACGAGATCGGCGCGGGCGATCGAAGGCGGTGAAGACGGGGACGGGATGTGACGGACCGCTAAACCTAGACAAATCTCGGAGAAAATGGAGCTTGGAGGTCGAGCTTCGAGAGGAGAAAGCTTAACTAGTGTGGCTCGGGCATTTCATCGAACACCTCATGTGCATAGGAGGTGAGCTGGAGCACCACGAAGCTCTCCCCTCGCCGGCCAGAAAAAACAGAGCATTGTGGAGTGCTCTGCTCGCCGGCGAGGGGGTATATATAGGCAACTCATTGGTCCCGGTTTGTGGCTGGAACCGGGACTGAAGGCCCCCCTTCTGTCCCGGTTCCAGCCATGAACCGGGACCAATGGCAGTGGGCCAGGAGCGAGGACCATTGGTCCCGGTTCGTGCCTGGAACCGGGACAAATGGGTCCAGACGAATCGGGACAGATGCCCCACGAGGCCCGGCCGGCCCCCTGGGTGGACGAACCGGGACGTATGGCCCCCATGGGTCCCGGTTCGTGACTGAACCGGGACTAATGGGCTGGCCAGGCCCCAACCAAAGCCCTGTTTTCTACTAGTGGCCTTTTAACCCTTGGCTTTTCTACAAAACACCCCAACAGTTGATATTGTGATACACATTGAAAATTCCTTTTGCGGAAAATTTCTTTTCAAAACATGCATTCTTTTAGGTTTTCCAGGTAGTCCAGCAATGGATTCTCCACCATATAACACCAACTTATGAGGGCTTTGGAAAATACTTAATCGAAACTCCAAACATGTCAGCCATACCATTAGGGAATCTACTCAAGCCCAAAGCATAGGAAACAACTTGCCAGATCAATCTAACAATGTTGCATTCAAACAATAAATGATCAACTGATTCCTTCTTACAATAGAAATGACACCGTTCATGTTCGGTCCAACCTCTTTTGGCTAGATCATCTTTGGTTAGTATGCTATTCCTAAGCATCAACCACAAGAGAATATGTATTTTTGTCATCCAAATGAACTTGTAACCCCTAATTTGAGGTGCAAATACAGTTCTTTAACTTTAAACTTTCCATTTTTGTTCTGGATCCATCTCACTTTATCTTTACCCTATGAAGAGTGATATTGTCAACAACTTGTTTTAAATCTATACACTGCTGACCGGTCTCTTGCCATAGAGTTCTTCCGAAGAAAATACAATCAAAACCTTTGTGCTTATCTTTTTGAACTGTGGTCTTCCTTGAGAAAGTGATACATAGAGCCTAAGGAACTGATCTGCTCACAGCTCGAGCTCTACACGCATCTATCTTTCTAGAACAAAGTTTTCCACCATCTTCCAACATTCTTTCTACACATCTTTGGAAGATCTCATTAACATGAACCAAGCCTTGCCAAAAGTGTGATCCACGTGAACCATCCCTCACTTCAGAGAAGACTTTGTCCACCAAATATTTACTAGAACCATTTTTCACATCCTTTATGTATTCTTTGCCTTCCACAACCATTTGCACAATAGACTTCTATTCATTGCTTGCAAATCCAAGATCTCCATACCACCGTAATCTTTAGGCATGCAAACAGTGGACCATCTCACCAGTGATATATTTTGTATCCCTTTTGCCTTGCCATAGCATTATTTCTCTTGAAGTATTCATGCTTTCCAACACACCCTTAGGTGCTTACAGGAATGTTATTCAAACATGAATTTGTGAGAGTAGCCCTATCTCCAATAAACATATATGTTGCTTTTCCATCAATCCATCTTCTCAATTTTCTCTTTAGCTGGTCTCCATTGAGCTTTACTGGGCCTCTTAGCATCTATTGGAATCCCAAGGCATGCAATAGGCATGCTTCCTTTTGCATAGCTGAAGAACTCTTTGTATTGCTCCTCTTTTGTTGTGGTCACTCACATGCCAGACAACTCACTCATATGAAAACTTATTGTAAGACCTGAGAGTCAGAGACTTGCTAAAAAAAGCACAAAAAAAAAGATTTCTGGCATTTAACAAATCATCCTCCAACATGAAGAGCCTTTTATGTTCTGCCTTTTTATGAGCAAGGCCAGACCATCTACAATTATATCAAAGAGCAGCGGCGACAAAGGCTCCCTGTGTCTAACCCCTTTAAAGGTAGGGAAGTATTTCTCAAAAAAAAAGGTAGGGAAGTAGGGTCCTATCTGGTTATTCACTTCCACAACAACTCTACCACCTCTAACAATTTTCATCATCGAATCCCACCACATGCCCCCAAATCCTTTTGTTTGCATGTGTACTTTTCACGTGCCCAGATCTTAAAATGGTTGTAATAAATGTCTATAAAATGTATAAAGAATCAAAATCTCATCTCGGGTTCATGTACTTTTCCACATAACCACGCATTTTGTAGCCAGTTTGGCGAGAATTCTTATCTAGTAGAATTAAAAAAAAGTGTAAGAAAAATCAAGCATGGCAACACATGCAACATATGATTTGGAGAAGTACAAAATTTAAACTTCTACACAACAAGTTGTGCTACTTCCATTTTTCCCTCAGTTAGAAAATGGTTATATTTATGGCTGTTTTGACAATTTTTTCAAACTCACATGCGCTCATTATCGTTTCAGCCATGACGGACGATGGCGTGTGGGGCCGGGTGAGGATTTGAACGAATCTTCCATGTGTGGGGCTTTTTGTTTGAAGAAAACCAAGGAAACAGTTGCATGTCCATCATCACACTTGCAGCTACACACGACAAAAACTGTCTCTACAAGCAAAAAAGATATTCCCTTCCTACCAAAATATATGGCGCGCCTGACTTTGCATGATCTTTGATGCACGACTTTATTATTAACTAGCATATAGGCCCGTTCGTTGCAACGGGAGAGAAAAAGTTGACATGTCATCAAAACTTGTACTGTTGCAACTAAATTACATGCAATTGTGCCCATGACACACCTGTCGCTAGGCGTAAACTGGAGTCGATTCCAAAGAATAAGTTTGTTGCAATAGTGTCGTGTGCATGTAATCTCCATGTAAAACACTAACGTGGAGGGGCTCTTTACCCTACTCCTCTCTTTATAATATAGTACGTCCACTTGTGTGTATTCGAGAAAAAAAAGTTTGTTGCAATAGTGGCATCTGACTTTACAACCGTGGCGGTCCAACTTTGGAGCATGCGGTCCACCTTGCGTACAACAAAAAAGATGTGATCGACCTTCCAGTATTGCGTACTCCTTTTAGAAGCATTAACCGGGCTTGTAGTGTCACGTGTCCGATTTGTTGGAGCGACCCTCAATCGATACCGCATGCATGTAGATCAACCCGATTTTTTTGTGTGAATATGCAGCAAATTAGAAACTAAAAATATTGACAAAATGCAAAAGCAGCACTGAAATATTAGGACTGGTACAATGCATTAGTGGGGGTCACACACAGCAGCTTGAATCTCTTTGACGTGGCTGCACACGCAGGCCAACAAACCAGCCGTTTGATTAGAGACCAGGTAATATTCCTTCGTTTCCCCAATCTTCAGCATCGTTTCTGTCAACCCACTTATGCTCATTACTGATTCTTGACACGGCTTGCCGAATTCGCATTACAGGAGTATATAAGTCGATGCGATAGGATGTGATCAAGCGAGGTGGTACTTTAATCAGGGAGAGAATTCTTATTTTCGTGGATAGGCTGAGCTAGCTCTGTTGGAGGTAGTCTTTGGCCTCCTTTCTGGGCCTGGATCACGGTCGGCCGGAAGGCTACAGTAGTCAGATCTAAGGATGTGCCGACCCCAAATTAGTACCCTTCGTTTATATTATAATTTTGTCTATACAAATCGTAAAAACGTATTATTACATGAGAAGAAAGCATACTGTGACGCCCGAGAGACTCAACCCGTGCTTTATTATTAGGGAAAGATATATAGTTCCTCAGCTTTTATAGTCTGCATATAATATTTTGTCAAAGTCAAACCTTGTGAAATTTGCCTAATAACTTTATAGGAAAAATATCAACATTCACAATATGAAATTAATATTATTAGGTACTCTGAAAAAAATCAGTATTATTATATACATTATAAAATTAATTTTATACCATATAACTTTAGTATTGTAGTTGTTGATATTTTTTTATATAAATTTGATCAAATTTTACGTAGTTTGACTTCAAACAAATCTTATACGCGGAGTAAAAATAAATGAATGGGGTATCAAAGTACATGGATTGAACATGTATATAAATGGAGTCGTCATAATTGTCTTGCAAAACAATTTTATTCCATATATCTGTATACTAATTTTATATAGATTTACAATACATGATCATTGTAGTCAAAGTTATGTGACGAACGGTTGTGACCGCCTAAAAACACGTTTGGGTTATCTATAACTAACTCATGGATAAGCACGATCGACTTTTCCAAACGCCCACACTCCTGAGGATATCTGTTACGGAGTAGTTTTCACCTTAGACATGCAACACACGCGCAGCAGATCTAGACGCCCCGATGGATCCTATCGGAAAATTCGTCACGGACTGTTTGAGCTATCTGCTCTATCTTCTTGCTCCGTTCCTCCCCTTCCAACGCCGCGCTAAACCCTCGTCGCCCGTAGCAGCAAGCGGCGGCGCCCCACCCCCGTATCCCTATGAGAGCCGCGAGCGCCCGATTCCGCGGAGAAGGTCGGCAATGGCGTCCTCCGGAGCCGGCGGGAAGTCCTCGAGGTCCGCCATCGTGGCCAACACGGCCAGCGGGCACCACCTCCTCACCATCCACGGCTACTCCTGCACCAACGTTCCCACCGGACAGAAGATCAGTTCCCAGCCCTTCCAACTCGGCGGCCACCGCTGGCGGATCGACTACTACCCCAACGGCATAACCTCGGCGGTCGCGGATTACGTGTCCCTCTCCCTAATCCTCGCCGAGGATGTCAAGGCGGCGGTGAAGGCGAAGCACAGCTTCTGCCTAGCCGGGGAGCCGGAGGAAAGGAAAGTCGGGCGGCTGAGGTCCGCGCCGGTGGTCACATACTCGTCCAGGGGGTGTTGCTTCTTCAACCGGTACTCCACCTTCATCAGAAGGGAGGACCTGCTCAAGTCCAAGAACCTAAAGAACGACTCCTTCACCGTCCGGTGTGATATCCTCGTCGTCCATGGTTACCGCGCCAAGGAGGCTTACGTCTCTGTGCCCCCATGCGACCTGCGGGGGGACCTCCGCAAGCTCCTTGAGACCGAGAAAGGCACCGACGTGGTGTTCGAGGTCGATGGCGAGACCGTTGCGGCGCACCGGTGTGTGCTCGCGGCCCGCTCGCCGGTCTTCGCAGCTGAGCTCTTCGGACCAATGAAGGAGGGCAAGGCCGACGAAGGCGGCATCGTGCGTGTGGAAGACATGAATGTGGAGGTGTTCAAGGCGCTGCTCTGTTTCGCGTACACAGGATCGTTGCCTGAGATGCACAAGGAAGAGGAAGACATCACCTGCCAGCATCTGCTCGTCGCGGCTGACAGGTTTGACATGGGGCGGCTGAAACTGATATGTGAGGAGAAGCTGTGCGGGTACATCGACGTCGGCACGGTGGCGACTATCCTTACGCTGGCTGAGCAGCACCACTGTGAGGGGCTGAAGAAGGCGTGCTTCGATTTTCTTGCCGCTCCGACAAATCTGAGGGCTGCCTTGGCCAGTGACGGCTTACAACATCTGAGCGCGAGCTGCCCGTCTCTTATGGCTGAGCTCATGGCCAGGTCCTTGGAGCATTAGCTGAGTGATCGATGTCGAGTGGTAATGAGCTAGCTGTCTTGGACTCGGTACATTGCTGCAAGTGCGAACTAACCGGGAAGTGCATTTGTAATCAGTGGGCATAGAGTGCTCAGATTTTTTGGCAACGGTAACTCATGGGTTCAGGTTTATTGTCATCAGATATTTCGCTAGTTTTAGCATCAATCTTCCATGGTTTATGAATGTCATGGCTTCAGGTCTCTGTCATCAGATATTGCGTCGGTTTTGCATTGGATGTTTCTTTACCTTGTTGGCTTATGTTATTATCACTTAGTTCTTGCGCCACATGATTTCACCTTATCTTTCTATGACATGCAAGTAGTTTCACATTATTCTGTCAGTAATGTCACGCTTGCCAATTTATCATGGATTACTATTTTTCAGGTAGCTGTGTCAGTTGAACCTCAACAGGGCATGTTGATGTTAGTTGGAGTTAATTGCACAGAAGTACCATAATTGGGGCATCACATGTAGATTGGTACCACGATTGCTAATTTTTGCATGTCAGTACCATGATTGCTCCAGGTTTTTTCAAATAAGGCTAAAACGCGTATTTATACATATTGACGCTCGATCCGACAGCTCGGGCCCACCCGTCAGGTGCCACGCTGGCCAATCGGCGCGTGCCCGCGCGCTGACTAGGACGAGCCGGTGCGCTGCTGCTCTCCAACCCGGTCCGGTCGCACCAGCTCGCCCCCGCCGCACCATTCCCCTCCCCTCCTCCTCTCCTCACTCGCTCGAACCCTGGTCTATGGCGTCGGCGAGGGCGTCCACGGCGGCGGTGAGATGCCGTTCTGGCCTCCTAGCGGAACGGCTGGCGTCGACGGCGATGGCGGCGACGACTCCAGCTCCGCGTACTCGACCGACGAGGAGGAGGAGTCGATGTTACTCAGCATGGAGCAGCGGTTGCGGTTGGCGCAGCAGTGGGTGGCGAACCCTAGCAGCAGCCATCAGTTGACGCATGGACTTGGCGGCGTGCTGTAAGTACCCTTGTCCTCCTCCTGCTCTGGTTTATCCAATTGGGGATTTTTAGGGTTTGTTCATCTTCTTGTTTATCCAGTTGGGGATTAGGGTTTGTCCAATTGTAGTGACTAGTATAGGACAATTACAGTAACCTAGTAACTCAGTGTATTGCACTCTCAAATTAGTTCAATTACAGTAACAATTTGGGATTATGACCTTGTCTTTTTCCTTGATTTTGCTATTGTGCTGAAATAGTAAAGTACATTGTTCTGTACTGTAAATATTAGACTTACAGGTTACTTTAGTAGCATTGTTCTGTGCTGAAATAGCATCTGTAATAGTAGAGTTAATAGTAAATATTAGACTTACAGGTTACTCTAAATTGTTCTGTACTGTACTGTTGCTCTCCAAATTAAGAGTAATTATAATGAATACATGAAATTTAATTTGTTCTGTAGTTTGGATGAAGACATTTGGCAAGTAAGGATCCATTTTGATGCAAGAGAACCATTGGAGATGAAGCTGTGAGGATCCATTTGGTTGCAGTGATGGAAACCCAAGGATTTAATGCATATGATGTTGGAAATATTCCCTAGAGGCAATAATAAAATGGTTATTATTGTATTTCCTTATTCATGATAATTTTCTGTTGTTCATGCTATAATTGTATTAACTGGAAACCGTAATACATGTGTGAATACATAGACCACAACATGTCCCTAGTAAGCCTCTAGTTGACTAGCTCGTTGATCAATAGATGGTTATGGTTTCCTGACCATGGACATTGGATGTCATTGATAACGGGATCACATCATTAGGAGAATGATGTGATGGACAAGACCCAATCCTAAGCATAGCACAAGATCGTGTAGTTCGTTTGCTAGAGCTTTTCTAATGTCAAGTATCATTTCCTCAGACCATGAGATTGTGCAACTCCCAGATACCGTAGGAATGCTTTGGGTGTACCAAACGTCACAACGTAACTGGGTGGCTATAAAGGTGCACTACAGGTATCTCCGAAAGTGTCTGTTGGGTTGGCACGAATCGAGACTGGGATTTGTCACTCCGTATGATGGAGAGGTATCTCTGGGCCCACTCGGTAATGCATCATCATAATGAGCTCAATGTGACTAAGGAGTTAGCCACGGGATCATGCATTACGGTACGAGTAAAGTGACTTGCCGGTAACGAGATTGAACAAGGTATTGGGATACCGACGATCGAATCTCGGGCAAGTAACGTACCGATGACAAAGAGAATTGTATACGGGATTGATTGAATCCTCGACATCGTGGTTCATCCGATGAGATCATCGTGGAACATGTGGGAGCCAACATGGGTATCCAGATCCCGCTGTTGGTTATTGACCGGAGAGTCGTCTCGGTCATGTCTGCATGTCTCCCGAACCCGTAGGGTCTACACACTTAAGGTTCGGTGACGCTAGAGTTGTAGAGATATTAGTATGCGGTTAACCGAAAGTTGTTCGGAGTCCCGGATGAGATCCCGGACGTCACGAGGAGTTCCGGAATGGTCCGGAGGTAAAGATTTATATATGGGAAGTCCTATTTTGGCCACCGGAAAATGTTCGGGATTTTTCGGTATTGTACCGGGAAGGTTCTAGAAGGTTCCGAAGTGGGGCCCACCTGCATGGGGGGACCCACATGAACGTGGGTAGTGGGGGCAAGGCCCCACACCCCTGGTCAAGGCGCACCAAGATCCCACCTTAGAAGGAATAAGATCATATCCCGAAGGGATAAGATCAAGATCCCTAAAAAAGGGGGATAACAATCGGTGGGGAAGGGAAATGATGGGATTTCTTCCCCCCACCTTTTCCAACGCCCCAATGACTTGGAGGGCAAGAAACCAGCCCCCTCCACCCCTATATATAGTGGGGAGGCGCATGGGAGCAGCACCCCAAGCCCTGGCGCCTCCCTCCCTCCCGTGACACCTCTTCCTCCCCGCTTGCGCTTGGCGAAGCCCTGCCGGGATCCCGCTACTTCCACCACCATGCCGTCGTGCTGCTGGATCTCCATCAACTTCTCCTCCCCCCTTGCTGGATCAAGAAGGAGGAGACGTCCCCTCTCCGTACGTGTGTTGAATGCGGAGGTGCCGTCCGTTCGGCGCTAGGATCATCGGTGATTTGGATCACGACGAGTACGACTCCATCAACCCCGTTCACTGAACGCTTCCGCGCGCGATCTACAAGGGTATGTAGATGCACTCCCCTCTCTCTCGTTGCTAGATGACTCCATAGATTGATCTTGGTGATACGTAGAAAATTTTAAATTTCTGCTACGTTCATCAACACTGGCATCATGAGCTAGGTCTATGCGTAGATTCTATGCACGAGTAGAACACAAAGTAGTTGTGGGCGATGATTTGTTCAATTTGCTTACCGTTACTAGTCTTATCTTGATTCGGCGGCATTGTGGGATGAAGCGGCCCGGACCGACCTTACACGTACTCTTACGTGAGACAGGTTCCACCGACTGACATGCACTTGATGCATAAGGTGGCTAGTGGGTGTCTGTCTCTCCCACTTTAGTCGGATCCGATTCGATGAAGAGGATCCTTATGAAGGGTAAATAGCAATTGGCATATCACCTTTGTGGCCTTTGCGTAGGTAAGAAACGTTCTTGCTAGAAACCCATAACAGCCACGTAAAACATGCAACAACAATTAGAGGACGTCTAACTTGTTTTTGCAGGGTATGCTATGTCATGTCATATGGCCAAAAGGATGTGATGAATTATATATATGTGATGTATGAGATTGATCATATTCTTGTAATAGGAATCACGACTTGCATGTCGATGTGTATGACAACCGGCAGGAGCCATAGGAGTTGTCTTAATTTATTGTATGACCTGCGTGTCAATGAAAAACGCCATGTAAATACTTTACTTTATTGCTAACCGTTAGCCATAGTAGTAGAAGTAATAGTTGGCGAGACAACTTCATGAAGACACGATGATGGAGATCATGATGATGGAGATCATGGTGTCATGCCGGTGACAAAGGTGATCATGCCGCGCCTCGAAGATGGAGATCAAAAGGCGCAAGATGATATTGGCCATATCATGTCACTTTATGATTTGCATGTGATGTTTGTCATGTTTACATCTTATTTGGTTAGAACGACGGTAGCATAAATAAGATGATCCCTCACTAAAATTTCAAGAGATGTGTTCCCCCTAACTGTGCACCGTTGCGAAGGTTTGTTGTTTCGAAGCACCACGTGATGATCGGGTGTGATAGATTCTAACGTTCACATACAACGGGTGTTGACGAGCCTAGCATGTACAGACATGGCCTCGGAACACAAGCAAAACACTTAGGTTGACTTGACGAGCCTAGCATGTACAGACATGGCCTCGGAACACAAGAGACCGAAAGGTCGAACATGAGTCGTATAGTAGATACGATCAACATGGAGATGTTCACCGATGATGACTAGTCCGTCTCACGTGATGATCGGACACGGCCTAGTCGATTCGGATCATGTATCACTTAGATGACTAGAGGGATGTCTATCTAAGTGGGAGTTCATTAAATAATCAGATGAACTTAATTATCATAAACATAGTCAAAAGGTCTTTGCAAATAATGTCGTAGCTTACGCTTTAGTTCTACTAAGATATGTTCCTAGAGAAAATTTAGTTGAAAGTTGATAGTAGCAATTATGCGGACTGGGTCCGTAAACTGAGGATTGTCCTCATTGCTGCACAGAAGGCTTATGTCCTTAATGCACCGCTCGGTGTGCTGAACCTCGAGCGTCGTCTGTAGATGTTACGAAACATCTGACATACACGTTTTGATGACTACATGATAGTTCAGTGTGTGATGCTAACGGTTTAAAATTGTGGCACCAAAGACGGTTTTGAAACGTCGCAGAACATATGAGATGTTCCAAAGACTGAAATTGGGATTTCAGACTAATGCCCATGTCAAGAGGTATGAGACCTCTGACAAGTTTCTTAAGCCTGCAAACTAAGGGAGAAAAGCTCAATCGTTGAGCATGTGCTTAGATTGTCTGAGTACTACAATCACTTGAATCGAGTGGGAGTTAATCTTCCAGATGAGATAGTGATGGTTCTCCATAATCACTGCCACCAAGCTATTAGAGCTTCGTGATGAACTATAACATATCAGGGATAGACATGATGATCCTTGAGCAACTCGCGATGTTTGACACCGCGAAAGTAGAAATCAAGAAGGAGAATCAATTGTTGATGGTTAGTAAAACCACTAGTTTCTAGAAGGGCAAGGGCAAGAAGGGATACTTCATGAAACGGCAAATCAGTTGCTGCTCTAGTGAAGAAACCCAAGGTTGAACCCAAACCCGAGACTAAGTGCTTCTGAAATGAGGTGAACGGTCAATGAAGCAGAACTACCCTAGATACTTCGTAGATGAGAAGGCTGGCAAGGTCGACAGAAGTATATTGGATATACATTATATTAATGTGTAATTTACTAGTACTCCTAGTAGCACCAGGGTACTAGATACCGGTTCGGTTGCTAAGTGTTAGTAACTCGAAATAAAAGCTGGGGAATAAATGGAGACTAGCTAAAGGTGAGATGACGATATGTGTTGGAAGTGTTTCCAAGGTTGATGTAATCAAGCATCGCATGCTCCCCCTACCATCGAGATTGGGGTTAAACCTGAATAATTATTATTTGGTGTTTGCGTTGAGCATAGACATGATTGGATTATGTTTATCGCAATACGGTTATTCATTAAAGGAGAATAATGGTTACTCTGTCTATTTGAATAATACCTTCAATGATCTTGCACCTAAAATGAATGGTTTATTGAATCTCGATCGTAGTGATACACATGTTCATGCCAAAAGATATAAGATAGTAATGATAGTACCACATACTTGTGGCACTGCCACTTGAGTCATATTGGTATAAAACACATGAAGAAGCTCCATGTTGATGGATCTTTGGACTCACTCGTTTTTGAAAAGATTGAGACATGTGAACCATGTCTATTAGTATATATGCATGAAGAAAGTCCATACAGATGGATCATTTGGACTCACTTGATTTTGAATCACTTGAGACATGCAAATCATACCACATGGGCAAGATGACTGAAAGGCCTCGTTTTCAGTAAGATGGAACAAGAGAGCAACTTGTTGGAAGTAATACATTTGATGTGTGCAGTCCAATGAGTGCTGAGGCACGCAGTGGATATCGTTATGTTCTTGCTTCACAGATGATTTGAGTAGATGCTGAGAATATTTACTTGATGAAACACAAGTCTGAATTATTGAAAGGTTCAAGTAATTTCAGAGTGAAGTTGAAGATCGTCGTGACAAGAGGATAAAATGTCTGTGATATGATCATAGAGATGAATATCTGAGTTACGAGTTTTGCACACAATTAAGAAATTGTGGAAATTGTTTCACGACTAATACCGCCTGGAACACCATATTGTGATGGTGTGTCCGAACATCATAACTGCACCCTATTGGATATGGTGCATACCATGATGTCTCTTATCGAATTACAACTATCGTTTATGGGTTAGGCATTAGAGACAACCACATTCACTTTAAATAGGGCACCACGCAATTCCATTGAGACGACACCGTATGAACTATGGTTTAGAGAAACCTAAGTTGTCGTTTCTTAAAAGTTTGGGGCTGCGACGCTTATGTGAAAAAGTTTCAGGCTGATAAGCTCGAACCCAAAGTGGATAAATGCATCTTCATAGAATACCCAAAACAGTTGGGTATACCTCCTATTTCAGACCTGGAAGCAAAAGTGATTGTTTCTGGAAACGGGTCCTTTCTCGAGGAAAAGTTTTTCTCGAAAGAATTGAGTGGGAGGATGGTGAAGACTTGATGAGGCCATTGAACCGTCACTTCAACTAATGTGTAGCAGGGCACAGGAAGTTGTTCCTGTGGCACCTACACCAATTGAAGTGGAAGCTTATGATAGTGATCATGAAACTTCAGATCAAGTCACTACCAAACCTCATAGGACGACAAGGATGCGTACTACTTCAGAGTGGTACGTAATCCTGTCTTGGAAGTCATGTTGCTAGACAACAATGAACCTACGAGCTATGGAGAAGCGATGGTGGGCCCGGATTCCAACGAATGGCTTGAGGCCATAAAATCCGAGAGGATCCATGTATGAAAACAAAGTATAGACTTTGAAAGAACTACTTGATGGTCGTAAGGCTGTTGGGTACAGATGGATTTTAAAGGGAAGACAGACAATGATGGTAAGTGTCACCATTAAGAAAGCTCGACTTGTCGTTAAGATGTTTTCCGGCAAGTTCAAGGAGTTGACTGCGATGAGACTTTCTCACTCGTAGCGATGCTAAGAGTCTGTTAGAATTATATTAGCAGTTACTGCATTATTTATGAAATCTTGCAGATAGGATGTCAAAACATTGTTTCCTCGACGATTTTCTTGAGGAAAGGTTGTATGTGATACAACCAGAAGGTTTTGTCAATCCTGAAAGATGCTAACAAGTATGCAAAGCTCCAGCAATCCTTCTAAGGATTGGAGTAAGCATCTCGGAGTTGGAATTAACGCTTTGATGAGATGATCAAAGATTTTGGGTTTATACAAGGTTCATGAGAAACTTGTATTTCCAAAGAAGTGAGTGGGAGCACTATAGAATTTTTGATGAGTATATGTTGTTAACATATTGTTGATCAGAAATGATGTAGAATTTTTGGAAAGCATCCAGGGTTATTTGAAAAGTGTTTTTTAATGGAAAACCTAGATTAAGCTACTTGAACATTGAGCATCAAGATCTATAAGGATAGATCAAAAACGCTTAATAGTACTTTCAAATGAATACATACCGTGACAAGATTTTGAAGGAGTTCAAAATAGATCAGCAAAGAAGGAGTTCTTGGCTGTGTTACAAGGTGTGAGTATTGAGTAAGACTCAAGACCTGACCACGGCAGAAGAAAGAGAAAGGACGAAGGTCGTCCCCTATGCTTTAGACGTAGGCTCTACAATATGCTATGCTGTGTACCGCACCTGAAGTGTGCCTTGCCATGAGTTAGTCAAGGGGTACAATAGTGATCCAGGAAGGGATCACATGACAGCGGTCGAACTTATCCTTAGTATCTAGTGGACTAAGGAATTTTCTCGATTATGGAGGTGGAAAGGGGGTTCGTCGTAAAGGGTTACGTCGATGCAAACTTTGACACTAATCCGGATGACTCTGACTAGTGAACCGGATTCGTATAGTAGAGCAGTTATTTGGAATAGCTCCAAGTAGCGCGTGGTAGCTGCATCTACAAGATGACATAGAGATTTGTAAAGCACACACGGATCTGAATGTTGCAGACCCGTTGACTAAAACCTCTCTCGTAAGCATAACATGATCAAACCCTAGAACTCCTTGAGTGTTGATCACATGGTGATGTGAACTAGATTATTGACTCTAGTAAACTCTTGGGTATTAGTCACATGGCGATGTGAACTTTGAGTGTTAATCACATGGTGATGTGAACTAGATTATTGACTCTAGTGCAAGTGGGAGACTGTTGGAAATATGCCCTAGAGGCAATAATAAAATGGTTATTATTGTATTTCCTTGTTCATGATAATTGTCTGTTGTTCATGCTATAATTGTATTAACTGGAAACCGTAATACATGTGTGAATACATAGACCACAACATGTCCCTAGTAAGCCTCTAGTTGACTAGCTCGTTGATCAATAGATGGTTATGGTTTCCTGACCATGGACATTGGATGTCATTGATAACGGGATCACATCATTAGGAGAATGATGTGATGGACAAGACCCAATCCTAAGCATAGCACAAGATCGTGTAGTTCGTTTGCTAGAGCTTTTCTAATGTCAAGTATCATTTCCTTAGACCATGAGATTGTGCAACTCCCGGATACCGTAGGAATGCTTTGGGTGTACCAAACGTCACAACGTAACTGGGTGGCTATAAAGGTGCACTACAGGTATCTCCGAAAGTGTCTGTTGGGTTGGCATGAATCGAGACTGGGATTTGTCACTCCGTATGACGGAGAGGTATCTCTGGGCCCACTCGGTAATGCATCATCATAATGAGCTCAATGTGACTAAGGAGTTAGCCACGGGATCATGCATTACGGTACGAGTAAAGTGACTTGCCGGTAACGAGATTGAACAAGGTATTGGGATACCGACGATCGAATCTCGGGCAAGTAACGTACCGATTGACAAAGGGAATTCTATACGGGATTGATTGAATCCTCGACATCGTGGTTCATCCGATGAGATCATCGTGGAACATGTGGGAGACAACATGGGTATCCAGATCCCGCTGTTGGTTATTGACCGGAGAGTCGTCTCGGTCATGTCTGCATGTCTCCCGAACCCGTAGGGTCTACACACTTAAGGTTCGGTGACGCTAGAGTTGTAGAGATATTAGTATGCGGTTAACCGAAAGTTGTTCGGAGTCCCGTATGAGATCCCGGACGTCACGAGGAGTTCCGGAATGGTCCGGAGGTAAAGATTTATATATGGGAAGTCCTATTTTGGCCACCGGAAAATGTTCGGGATTTTTCGGTATTGTACCGGGAAGGTTCTAGAAGGTTCCGAAGTGGGGCCCACCTGCATGGGGGGACCCACATGAACGTGGGTAGTGGGGGCAAGGCCCCACACCCCTGGTCAAGGCGCACCAAGATCCCACCTTAGAAGGAATAAGATCATATCCCGAAGGGATAAGATCAAGATCCCTAAAAAAGGGGGATAACAATCGGTGGGGAAGGGAAATGATGGAATTTCTTTCCCCCACCTTTGCCAACGCCCCAATGGACTTGGAGGGCAAGAAACCAGCCCCCTCCACCCCTATATATAGTGGGGAGGCGCATGGGAGCAGCACCCCAAGCCCTGGCGCCTCCCTTCCTCCCCGCTTGCGCTTGGCGAAGCCCTGCCGGGATCCCGCTACTTCCACCACCACGCCGTCGTGCTGATGGATCTCCATCAACTTCTCCTCCCCCCTTGCTGGATCAAGAAGGAGGAGACGTCCCTGCTCCGTACGTGTGTTGAACGCGGAGGTGCCGCCCGTTCGGCGCTAGGATCATCGGTGATTTGGATCACGACGGGTACGACTCCATCAACCCCGTTCTCTTGAACGCTTCCGCGCGCGATCTACAAGGGTATGTAGATGCACTCCCCTCTCTCTCGTTGCTAGATGACTCCATAGATTGATCTTGGTGATACGTAGAAAATTTTAAATTTCTGCTACGTTCCCCAACATATGATTGTTTGTATCACATTGAAAATCCATCTTTAGGAGAGAAAGGGCTGGATTTGGTAGACAGTCATGCAGAATTACAGAAGATAAAGAGGAAGATCCAGGACAAATTGGTGCTTGATTTGCTAGTCAGGGCTTGTCCACACCCTGATACTGATTTTGAGTTGCAGCAATGTGAAATGCCAGAGTTGTCCACTGTGGTGTACCAAGAGCCTGTTGTTTTCGATCTGAGTGAGCCTCCTGTCTTAGCTGTTGATCAGCAAGGAGTAGTTTTTGAGAGTCAATGTAGCAACTCTAGCACACCTCATCCTGCTGGTGTTTGCACACAAGAAAGCAAGAATGCAACAGCCAAGTTGAAAGCAGTTTTGGAAGAAGAAGAAGAGGGATATCAAGGATTTGAGGCATATGAGGACAGTGATGCTAATGCCTCTGATGAGGATGCTCAAATTGGAAATGACCATCATTACATGGGTGATGATGAAGATGTAGAGGTGGAAGAGGGAAAGAGACAGAGAGAGCTAGAAGTACAAGAGGAAGAATCAGATGATGAGCAATCAGAAGAGGAAGAAATGCTGCATTATGAGGGTGACACTGAAGTTGAGGACCCATTTGAGGTAGAGGAAGATAGGACTTTTGAAGAAGAAGAAGAAACTATAGTTGAACCTGTGAAGAAGAAGCAGAAGCTACCAGTTAGAAGAGGACCAACAACTAGGTCACATTGTAGTAAGCTACCAGAGGTTGAACCTGATTTCAGACCATCATCAGATGAAGAAGAGAAGGGGTTGTTGAGGGAGAGTGATGATGATGGTTTTGAGCCAGCCTCTTTTGTCCTACCAAAGAAAAGGAAGAGTAGGGCAAAGAAAAGGACTGCTAGGAAGTGGTACAATGAGAAAATGGAGCAACCACATGAGCAACTGTGTATGAAGTTGTGTTTTAGGGATCAGCATCAATTCAGAGATGCTTTGTTGAATTTGCACATCACTCAGGCCAGGAATTTGAAGTATCACAGGAATTCAGATCAGAGGATAATTGTTGAGTGTCCAGATAAACAATGCCAGTTCTTTATGGTGGCAGCAGTTATAAAAGGGGAGAAAACCTTTGTAATTAAGAAGATGAGACTAGAGCACACTTGCCCTAGTACCACTGAGACCACCAGGGTTAGTGCTAAGTGGCTAGCACAGAAATATGAGCATCTCTTCAGATGTGATATAACTACTGGTATTCAGACAATAATTGATGCATGCATGGAAAAATATGGTGTAGATGTGCCCAAGTGCATGGCATATAGGGCAAAGAACATAGCTATTGAAGCTGTCTTAGGAGATCACAAGAAGCAATATCCTAGGCTTAAAGACTATGCTCAGACTCTCATGGACACAAACCCTGGGAGTAGAGTAATAGTCACTACTGTTACTCCAGTACCAAATGCAAAAATACCCCACCCAGGCCCAAGATTCCATGCCATGTTCTTTTGCCTGAATGGAGCAAGGGAGGGGTTTCTCAATGGGTGTAGGCCATTCATTGGTTAGTTCCTGAACCTTGTGCACCATTTACATATTGTAGAGTACTCCATATTGTATATCACTTGAATGTATTTAATGTTTGGAAATGTTGATTATGCAGGTGTTGATGGATGCTTCATTAAGCTCACTACAGGAGCTCAACTCCTTGCTGCCACTGGTAGAGATGGCAACAACAACATATATCCACTGGCATTTGGCATAGCTGGACAAGACGACACACCTAGTTGGTGTTGGTTTCTACACCAACTGAAAATTTGCCTAGGTGGAGAAGTGGGCAAGTTTGGACCTTATACTATAATGTCAGATAGACAAAAGGTACGTGTTTGCACATTTCATTTTGTTTTGCACAAGCGTTAACAGTAGCTAAGAGTTTCATTGGTGCATATTTATTTACCTTGTAGCTTAGACTTGTTAAATTGTTTGTGTTAGGGGTTATTGAATGCAGTGAATGTTGTCTTTCCAAATTGCAACCAAAGATTCTGCCTTAGGCATTTATATGCAAATTTCCAAAATGTTGGGTTTAGGGGTGAAGATCTTAAGAAGTGCATGGATAATGCTAGCTATGCCTACAATGAACACAAATTTAATATTGCAATGAATGATCTTAGAGCTGAAAGTGAGGAAGCTTGGGAGTGGCTTACTGCAATACCAAAAAAACATGGGCAAGGCATGCATTTGACACAAACTGCAAGACTGACTTGGTAGTGAACAACTTGTCTGAGGTGTTCAACAAGTACATTCTAGATGTTAGGAGAAAACCTATAAGGACAATGTGTGATGGGATAAAAGATAAGCAGATGGTGAGGTGGCATAGGAACAGAGAGAGTGTAAAGGCAGCAAGATGGGATATAACACCTCATTACAGTGAGAAGCTAGAGGTTGAGAAGGAGAGGGCCAGATATTGCAAGCCAATACAAGCAGGGGTCAACTTATGGCAAGTTACAAGTGGGCAGCAAACACATGCTGTCAACCTGGAACTTGAGACTTGTGGATGCAGGAAGTGGGACCTTAGTGGCATACCTTGCAACCATGCCATCTCTGCAATAAACAAGGCTAAAAGGAAACCAGAGGATTATGTCAGCAAATTCTTCAAGAAAGATTTTTATGCTGCAGCTTATGAACCAATGATCTTTCGTGTGCCTGGTGAGCATGATTGGACAAGGACCCCTGGTCCAGACATAGAACCACCTGCATTCAAAATCAAGAGAGGAAGAAAGAAAGAAAAGAGGATCAAGGGCAAATTTGAAGTACCAAAGCCAAAAGACACTTCAAGAATGGGGACCATAACATGTGGCAATTGTGGTCTCCAAGGGCATAGGTACACAAACTGTCTTAAACAGTTGAAGCCTGAGCTAGCTTTGAGGAAGAATAAGCATGTGGTAATAATTTTTCACCTTGAAATATACAAATCTTTCCTTTATTTCTTGTACATTTCTTTCTAGCATTATTAACTGTTTTCCTTTTCTTTGTAAGGCTACTCCAAGTAACTCACAGCCAAGAGCTGCTGGTCCTTCTACTACAACAACAGCAAGACAGCCAAGAGCTGCTGCCAGAGGAGCTGCTACTTCTACTACACCACCACCATCTGGAAGAGGAAGAGGAAGAGGAGCTGCTACTTCTACTACACCACCACCATCTGGAAGAGGAGCTGGCAGAGGAAGAGGAGCTGGAAGAGGTGCTCCAAGGCCATTCAGTGCCCCCAGGCAATATGCTGACATTCCTACTGATGGTACACACACTGGATGGATGTCCTACTTCACTGCTAGCAGAGGAAGAGGAGCCATGTAATTTGAAATGATGTGGTGTTATTTTGGTTGAACTTGATGCTGATGTTGATGTGTTGTTGCCACTTGATGCATAATTTGGCACAATCCAGTACTGGTTATTGTAATGTTGAACTTGAGGTGGAGTACTATAGTTGGGGCACCATATTTTGGTGTTGTATATGTTGCTACTGGATATGTATGTGTTGAACTTGAGGTGGTTATCTGAATGTTGAACTTGAGGTGGTTATTGTAATGTTGAACTCTAGGTGGAGTACCAGTATTTGCAAAGCAGTAACACATTTTCAGTTACTTGTTTCAAATCAGTACCAATACTGCTGCTAGTTGTTGCATGTCAGTACCAATATTGGGGCATCACATAACATGCAGTACCACATTTGGGGATTCTGACATGTGGGACAGATACCTCTCCTACTATTAAAGTGACAGCACAAGATCTCAGATTTGGGAACGAAACTAGGGTTCGTCCACGCAGTGTCCATTTGGAGCGCAGCAAAGGAGAAGAAGGAGAGATCTCAGCGTGAAGGCGCTGACTGGGGCCGGCGGTGGAGAGAGAGATGTCGTGGTCATCCAGTGCCGGGTCCGCTCCCGGATTTCGTCGAGCTGCAGGTAGGAGGGGGAGGAGTCGCGCTCGCCGGTGCGCTACCGCGGGCTCCCAATGGCATACGAGCCTCCAGTGATGTGCCACTGCTCACCTCCGAGGAAGGCGCCAAGATGGATCTCCTGGAGCAGGCGAACCCTGGTAGGAGGTACTATAGCTGCGTGGATGCTATGGTGAGTGTTGTTTTTTTTTGCCTAATTTCCTTCCTTTTTCTTCTGTGCAATAGTATGTGAAATGATATATTTTTGGAAATTTGTTTGTGCATCTTAATAGCACGGTGGCTGTGGATTTGTGCAATGGCATGATGATCCATTGCCCACATTCTGGAGTGAGCTCATTGGGGATCTACGTGATGAAGTATGGAGGCTTAAAGGTGCAACTGTTGCTAGATCTGAAGATCAATTTTCAATGCTGACTCCAAGTGAAGATGATGGCACAAGGGAGGCCATGTTTCTGTCTCTGCAAACTCAACTCAGAGAGAAGAATGCAGAGATTGTAGGGATTAGGGCCAAATTTCACAATGTGTTGTTTCTTTTCACTATATTTGTGCTTGGGTTAGTTGCAGGCAAGATATTAAGTTAGTTAGTTGGTTTAGTTGCAGCCAATCTAAATGCAATGTACTGTCTGGTTTAGTTGCTCTAGTTTAAGCCAAGTTGTAATGGATCAAGTGGTAATGGATCAGTGAAGTTATCTTCTGATGCAATGAGATTTAGTCAGTCTTGTTCCTCTTTTATTTTGTATGACATGAGTGGTTTGCTGCAACATTGTCATATTGTATCATCATCAACATATCCTTCTACATAATCAGCATATCCATACATAATAAGAAACTGATCCAACATTAGTTTCTGGAGTTCAACTCATTATAGCCATACATAACCATTGTTCACAATACATAGAGGAGTTCAACTTCAAATGCATAGTTCATCCTTTTCTCACAAAAGGATGAATAGCATAACTACTACATACATACACAGACATAGTTCACCATTAGTACAAGCATACAGTACACAACCTTAGTTCCTAGATGCTAGGTCATTACACAACCATCATTCCCAAAAGGTCAGCAATGCCACTAATCTCATTTTCATCTTCTTCACTTCTCCAAGATGGCCTGAATCCCCCTGAACTTCTCCTTCAACTTTTCATTCTGAAACTCTAACTGCCACTTCTCTTCAATATGCTTTTCATTTCCCTTAAGCAGATCAGCAACCTGAAGCTTCAACTCTAGCTTCTCTTGGGTGAGCTTCTCCTGACACTTTGTTAGCTCTGCATTCTTCAGCTCCAAATTCATACTAGCTTCAGTAAGCACTTGCTTCTCTTTCATTTTGTTCAACTTCAAGTTCTGAATGACTGTTGCTTGAGCTCTTGTCAGGTTGAGCAGCAGCTCATACTTCTGAGTAAGTTTCTGGGTCTCTGCATCTTTCTTTGCCATCTCACTTGCCATCTGTGCCTTCATATCATCAATCAGTTCTTTTCTTACCTCCTGCTGATATGTAATGGCAGACTGCAGATGTCTGAAATCCACCACCTTATCTTCCTGGAAGTTCATCAGCTCATGCACATCTTGGACTAGCTTGTCATAGTTGGCCTCCAGCTTGTTCTTCTCTTCTGTCAGATGGTGGATAGTGAAAGAACTTTCAAGATTGTCATTCACCCTAGCAGTTTTGGCATCTTCAACCATTGCCCATAGCTTCAACAATGCATTCTGCATTGTTCGGGGCCACTGGTGATCAACCCATTCAACAAAGCCACAATTGCTACCTGCCTGCAAAAACAACAACAACACCAACACAGTTCATACAACAAGTAATTACACAAGATAACTGCAGTTGCCAAAAAGAATATCTAAATTTAGCATCAGACCACTACATTTAACAAGAGGAGCAGCCACTTGAGTAGCTGACTGACTAGGTTAGTTATCATTTTAAAGCTACTCTAGTACCACTATTAACCAAAATTACTATGCCATTGTACTCCAGCAAAATATACTCATGCTTGACCTAAATAAGCTACTCTAATGCCACTATGAACCAAAATGTTGACAGCAAGGAGAGTACTCCAGCAAACAGAGTTCAATATGGCACTGACAAAGTAAGAAAAAAATCACTATGCCTACAATCCATACCGGCTGTGCACATGCTAAAAACCGCCTGCCTGTGTCTGTTCCTTCAAAGGCAACAAGCCTCTCAGATGCCATGCCGTGCTTCTCACATGGAGACATCACATCCAGCTCAAGCCCCTTGTAATTTGGATCTTCAAGGCTGAAAGGGACCTGCAGAAGCTCGCACAAAGACAATGGGCAAATCAAAACCTACCAAATCAACCAAATCAAGAAATCCCAAATCTGTAACCCTAACCCTAAACTCACTGTACTGACCTCGTTGAGACCGTCTGTGGAGGAAGAATGCATGTACGGGAGGCTAGACTGGTCGTCGCTGCTTTCGTCCTCCAAAACCATGGCGTCGGCGGGGCGGTGCGGCGGCCGGCAGTCGGGACGCAGGCGGCGGCGACGAAGGAAACGAGTGAGGAGAGGAGGAGGGGAGGGGAATGGTGCGGCGGGGGCGAGCTGGTGCGACCGGACCGGGTTGGAGAGCAGCAGCGCACCGGCTCGTCCTAGTCAGCGCGCGGGCACGCGCCGATTGGCCAGTGTGGCACCTGACGGGTGGGCCCGAGCTGTCGGATCGAGCGTCAATACGTATAAATACGCGTTTTAGCCTTATTTGAAAAAACCTGGAGCAATCATGGTACTGACATGCAAAAATTAGCAATCGTGGTACCAATCTGTATGTGATGCCCCAATTATGGTACTTCTGTGCAATTAACTCATTTAGTTGTCTCGTTATATTATTTCCCTGCATTCAGGATGAGAAGTCAAAATTGTTTCTTATCTATTTTGCCTGTTAATCGACAAGTACAGTGTTATCAGATAGCTTGATCATTTTATCGATCAACATTAGTCCCGTAAATTTCACCCTTTTGCATTCTCTTTGTGTGTTAAATTTAAGGTTTGACACTAGCTGCAAATGAAGAGAAGTTGTAACCCGATGCATGTATGGAAAAATAGTTGGAAATGAAGAAAAAGAAGAGATTTATTACCCAAGAATTCTGCAGGATATGGTATAACAATCAATACCCACACCCTTGAGGATTTGGTAATTTGGGAACGGAAGGCATCATGAAAATTCTCATCAAATCAGTTTGCTTCTAGGATTGTTGTTCTTGGTAATGTGTTGGTTCATATCCAGGACAACGTTTTGTTTTTGTTTACCAGAGGACGTGTCACCTTCGTTAAGGCCAGTCATATTACAAGATATTTTCATGGGGGATGCTACCTCGACTTAGAAAATTATATATCCAAAATTAGTTTTTCATGACCTAAATGTGGTCAAGGCCGCCTACACAAGATTTGCAGTTGTGTATCAAATTCGTTATAATAGTACTGAATTGCAAATAACTGACACCATGGACTTGCTTTACTCAAATTTTGAGTGTCAAAGCTATATTAGGCAGTTTCATTTGTGCCAATAATAGACATTATGCTGGTTTTATCTTCCATTTCTATTCTTTCTCACAGGGGTTTTCATGCATGGTTGATTTGATTGAACGGAAAGGATTTTGTTTAATTTCTCTCTAACTTCAGCACCGGCAAAAAAGACTTGAGTGTAATGCTCAGTCATGTTGGAATTTAAATTATTTTTTTCAAACCGGTATGTGGTTTATTGAGTATTGATGCCCTGGTCCTCATGATAACTCATTTTCTGGTATTGATTTGGGTTTATCAAGCTATGAAATTCTTCCGAGTGTGAATTCCTATTTCAGAGCAGCAAACAGAGGTTCTCATTTTATAGAAATCCTTCATGTGTAAGTAAATTAACTTGGTGGCTCCGTCGCCGGTCCGCCTCGTTTTCGGTGGTCTTAGGGCTATGGCAGCGTAGTGGATCCCGACCCTTGCCGGCGGGAGGGATCCGTCTTTAGATGTTCCTTCAAGTTTTGTTAGGGTTTGTGTCCTGCTCAGGAAGACGAGATGACGGCGGCTTTCTGAAGATGGAATAAGGTTCTCCCTGCCTAGTCCCCATTCCGGTGGTGCATCTAGCATCGTTGGTGGACGTATGGAGGTGTGTCTCCGGTGGATCTGTCATTGGTGGATTTGCTCGGATATTGTCGTAGTTCGTCTATGTTCGTGCGTCTTCAGATTGGATCCTTCCGATCTATGCTACTCTTCAATGGCGACGGTTGTTGTTCTAGTGCGCTGGTCCCATGGGGCCTTAGCACGATGACTTTCGACTATCGACTGCAACAAGATTTGCCCGGCTTCAGCGAGGGATCGGCTCGCTTTAGTGCTTGTAGTGGTCGCTAGGTAGTCTACGAATTTGGATGCAATTTTTTTTAATTTATAGTGTGTGTTGTATTACCATGATTGAAGATGAATAGATAGAAAGTTTTTCGCAAAAATAATAATTAACTTGCAAGTAACTAACTAAATAAAAAAACACAAGTGTGATAGGTTCCCTATCGCCTCTTCAAAGAACTAGTACCCTGCCATGGTGAACACATCAAGGGAGCATAACTTCTAGCGGGACCCTGACATTGAGTAGTAGGTTTCTTCGTAGCTTCATCTATTCAAAGCAGCATACCGAAGACGGTGCGGTCCGTCTGGCGTCCGAACGTCGTGCCGAAGGCGTAACCCCTTCGTTGGCGCGCCGACTCGGAGGCCTTCCGTGGCCTGTCCGCGTCGGAGGCTAATATGGCATGGAATACCCGCCGTAAAAGGGCGGAGGGTGCGGGAGACCGTGGCAGCCTTCGCGGCAGACGTCGGCAAGGCAGAGTGACACTCTCCGGTGTCGCTATAGGTGACCCGCAACCCCTGGCGCCGTAACCACGTCGTGGTTGACGTGTAGGACTCCGACCACGACGGATCCATCGTCGACCTCACATCGATCGGTGACGTGCAGGATGTCTACTCCACCTCGACGGCGACCGCATGCCCACTCCGAGGGGCTCAGCCGGCCGCCGGATATGGACACAGCCGGAAGACAATCGTGGGGACGTTGGCTTGCACAAGCGCCAACAACTCACCAAATGCATACGCCCCTCCCCTGATAGTTCGAGAACAGCCTAAGCTTACATGCACCATGGTGGATTGAAAGCTATACCAGTAGTATCTTGGCATCGGAAATCTATGAGTTTTTCAACACCCGATACGACCTCACGTACAATCAACACTCTCATGGAGGTCCAACCGCTCATAGAAATGACCAAGATCCTCCGGGCGCATCCCCTTCAATCCTTTGCGATTCACTTAGTTTGCATCAGACACATACGCCAACTTGCATGCAAAAACTTAGGTCGTTGCTGAGAGGTAACTTGTTGCAACCAACGATAAGACTTGTGACGAGAAACTGCTTGTGATCCTATCCGGGGACCTATAGGGACTCGGCGGCGATGGTTCGATGAGAGGAGAGGTACGTAAATGCCAGCCGCCTAGGGGGAGAGTTGATAAGTATGTAGCTCAAATCAATAGGTCCTTCACCACAGGGAAAATCATAATCACATACTGGGTTCATGTTTAGGTATTCCTATAAATTTTACTTTTTTTTATTTTCTAGCATTTATAGTTTCTTAAAACCATAATTGTGAGGATAATCGTGCACATGGCAACACACAACATGTGAAGTTTATAAAAAATATAGTAGATCGCTTGTGGCCTGTGGTCAAATATGGCTATAGTTTTTTTATCTTTTATGGAAAATATGGCTATAGTTTTTTTTGGTGGGGTAATATGGCTATAGTTCTCAACATCAATCAATTTTTTGAACTCGTTTTTGAACACGGTACAAACACAAGCACTCATATACACGCGCATACATTCACCCCTATGAGTGTACACACGCACACCCTACCTCTATGAGCACCTCTGAAAGACTGAGCCGACATATCATCTTGAAATTTACGAAGTCACCGTAGGCACCTCCTCGTCGACGGGAACGTTTCCTCCCACTGAATGCACATCGTCGGAAATCCTGAAATAATCTAGAAATAAATGCGAGCACCAAGACTTGAACCCTAGTCGGCTGGGATACCACAATCCCTTTAACCATTCAACCACAGGTTGGTTCACATTTTTGGACTCGTTGATATATATGGCCATAAAGGATTCACGTCAACTGTCGTGTTCATAAAATTCGTTTAATGCCAGAATTGACGTGTGGAGATTTGGGCGAAATCTTCCAAAGGATCTCCTTCGTCCTTTCGTCTCCCCTAAGCGTACGAGACAACAGTTTCAATCCACAATCCTACCTTAGTACGATGGATCACATGCACCGTTGGATAAAAAATCGAACTTGCATGAAACCATCGTACGCCCAGTTGTTTCGTTCACCGCCGCCCTGCGCAAAACCCTCGCCCAAAGCAGGAGCAGCGGCAGCAAACGACGACGCCCCGTCTCATCTACGAGATCGAGTTGCGAGCACCCAATCCCGAGGAGTAGGCCGGCAATGTCGCCGTCGGGGTCCGCATCCGCCATCGTCGCCGACAAAACGGAAGGGTACCACTTTCTCACGATCCACGACTACTCCCGAACCAAGGGCGTCCCCATCGGCGAGGGGATCGGCTCCCAGCCCTTCACAGTCGGCGGCCACCGTTGGTGCATCTACTATTACCCCAACGGTGATCGCACGGAGGTTGCGGACTACGTGTCCTTCTCCCTGGAACTAGAAGAAGATGGCGCGACGGCGGTGAAGGCCCATTTCAGATTCTGTTTCACGGGCGAGGGGGAGGAGGAGGAGGCGAAGCACGCGGCTTTGCTGGCGTTGGCATCGGTGGACGAATACACCTCCGGGAACGGCTGGGTGTGTACGAAGTTCATCAACAGGAAGGTCCTGGAGAACTCCAAGCATCTAAAGAACAACTCGTTCATGGTCCGGTGCGACATCGTTGTCATACACAGGTACGGTTCTGCGTACAACCCGGTGGCCTACGTCTCCGTGCCCCCATGCGATTCGTCCCAGGACTTTGGCGAGCTCCTGGAGACTGAGAAGGGCGCCGATGTGGTGTTCGAGGTTGGCGGCAAGACCGTGGCCGCACACCGGTGCATCCTTGCGGCCCGCTCGCCGGTCTTTGCAGCCGAGCTCTTCGGACCAATGAAGGAGGGCAATGCTGCCACTGCTGGCGTAGTGCACTTGGAAGACATGGAGATGGAGGTGTTCAAGGCGCTGCTCCGTTACGCGTACACGAGCTCACTGTCACTGCAGGGGATGGCGAATGACCACGTCACGTGCCAGAAAATTCTCGTCGCGGCAGACAGGTATGGCATGGGGCGGCTGAAGCTACTCTGCGAGGAGTGGATCTGCGAGTGCATTGACGTGGACACGGCAGCGACCATCCTGGCGCTAGCCGAGCGGCACCATTGTGAGGGGCCGAAGAAGGCGTGCTTCGATTTTCTTGCGGATCCGGCGAAGCTGAGGGCATTCATGGCCACCGGCGGTTTCCAGTATCTGTGGGAAAGCTGCCCTTCTCTCATGATGGAGCTCATGGACATGTGCTTGCCGTATTAGGTGAGTGATGGATGATGTCCATGACTGTTCCAGCAATGATGAATCTGGGTTTCTAGACTAATGTAGTAATCAGGCAGCTGTTTTAGTTTATCCGTGACATTTCCTATAGCTTGTAAAAGATCGAGATGAAAAATTAGCCTCGTTTTGCCGATGTTTTGTCCGTTCATTGCACAATGTACTGTGCCAATGAACCATAACATGCGTCAGAATCAGAGGGCACACAAATGCTCAGGTTTTTAGGCTCGTGGTCTTATACTGAACTTATTTAAGCATTCGGCGCTCCATAGTTTCTGAATCGTGTTTACTTATATGTTGTTATTTATATGTTTATTACTTTACATGATTTCATCTACCTATCTTTCTAACGAGATGCAAAGTAGAAATCACATTGTTTGAGAAATGACATACTTGCCAATTTATCATCGATGACTATTTTTTAGATAGATATGATGATTGAACATCCATTGTGCAACATTTTTTTATTAATCCGCGCATCTACAAACACATGGGCAATATCTAGAGAAACTAGAAGTTGACACATGTCCTGAAAACTATGCAGAGAGGATCCAAGAGCTCGTCGGTCACAGATTAAGTATCCGTGGTACTAGAAAAAGACGTTGCTGTGGCGGCAAAGGCCCGATTAGATATCTGTCTCGCCAGCTTGGAGGATGAGGCAGAACAAGCAGCATCGATGGCGTTGGAATCGGTTGGCGAATTCACCTCTGTGAGGGGCGGTGCGTACGCTATGTTCATCAGATAATAGGACATGGAGAGCCCCAACGCCACTCGATAGAAATTGGTTCAGGACGTGAAGCTTAATTATATTTCCCTTTATCGAAGAACTACATGATTCATCGAACATCCAAAGTACTAATATCACGCAAAGCCATCCCACACCATCTGATAGTAGTGATGCGGGCTTGTTAAGTGTCGTCACATGATAGCATTATGAAATTGTGAGAATTAACTTCTTCACACCCTCAGCATAAAAAAAAGTAGAATCAACCGTCAAGTCCATCTTGTTTAGCTTCACAAATCCTCGTGTTTAGAGTGAGAATTTCCTCAACATTTGTTATTTCTCAATGTCACCAACATGCACAAGAGCCTGATGCTTCCACATGTTTATACAAAATAGGAATCAAATGCATAAATTTCTCAAATATCTTATCAAAGCTACTCAAAACAAGTAACAAGCTAAAGACCAAAAATTGAGTTCATGTTGGGCAAAACCAGTAACAAGCGTGACTTGGCTTAACAATGGTGCTCATGATCCACCCAACGCTGAAACATGACAGAATAAAAAAAACAAATAATCCTTCGGCTGACCTTTTTGTGTGTAAACTCGACTTACATACATGCACCTACCACTTCCCAAGCCGAGAAACAAATAGTGCCAGCCAGTCCATCTCCAACAAGACGACCTTCGAACGGTTAAGCCCATCAAAACCGTCCGGCAGCTCAAACTCCTCGATCACTCCTGTCTCAATGTCAGCGATGTAAATCTGTCTCTGACTATCCTTCAGTAGCATCGTGCCACTCTTTTATCCTAACAATCTCAAGTGTATTTGATTTGGACATCTTTTAATCTGCCTAGGTGGTTTCAACTCGACAATGCGAGTGGTTAGTCGCCCGGCCTTGGCAATAGCACCATCCTTTCTCTTATTGTCGTCTTGCCACGTGCAGATCTTTAGCTCGAGGCCTGGTCCTGACAGAGTTAAGACCAAGGGCGTCACATTGGTGGTGACCCCGAGTTGTGGCTCGTCGCTGGTTTCCACGTAAATTGTCCAGGCCATGATCTTAGCCTGAGAGATGTGATACGTCTCCGTGTCCATGTCAAGAGAGCAGCGGCATGACCAGTCCCCTACGCTCCAATGCACCTTGCCACGAGACACGGCACCGTCCGGATGTAGACAGTCGTGGATCACCTCGGGAGTGTCCAAAGTTAATTGTGTAGGCTTGCTCCACCTGGCCTCGCTGGACGAGAACGTGTAGAGGCTGTGCGAACCCAGATACCTCCGGCCAGTGATTAGCACTTTGAAGAAGGTCGAGCAGCCCGGTTGCGAAGACTGTTGGGTTGTGCTCGAGGAGCAATCGCTGGTTAGGATAGCGTAGCCGCTTTTATCAAACTCCAAATCGCTGCTTAGCCGGGGAAGCACGTCACACACGCCAGCAAGCAAATTGCACACAGCCAGACGTACGACCGACATGTTGTACTGCCGGCGGGAGGCCAGCCACACGAGGAGGAGGCCGGTGCGTGCGGTGAGTGGCATCGCGTGGTCGAGGATGTGGGTGTCGGCGTAGGGGAAAAAGGAGGTGAGGGAGCGCCGGCAGGGACCGAACACAGACCGTGGCGTCGGGACGAAAAAAGTGGCAAACATGGGCTCCCCCGACCGGAACATGGGGTCCGTACGGTCCAGCCGTTTGGGGGCGAAGAACCCGGCGAGGAAGCGTCCCACCCAGTGATCATCCGGCCAGAGACGACGAAGGAAGGAAGGGTCGGCTACGAGGCGGCTCCAGCTCTTGCACGTCACGGCGCAGCGGAAGAGAGCGGCCGTGCGGACGAGGATCTCGCGGACGGCGTCCTCCGCCGCCCTCTCGGCCATCTTCCGATCTCTAGCGTGACCGCGTCTGCAAAGGTGTTTGTGCGGCTGGACCTGGACCGAGTATCCGCAAGGTTATGTACTTTTTATTTATTTGAAGAGAAGGTTATGTTGAAATCACTAATTAAGGAGTACTCGTTGCAAAGAACACTTCACTTTTCCGGGTCGCGACAAGTGGCGCACATGCAGCGTGCCACTTGTCGCAACCTGGGAGTTTCCCCTTTTTTCATAGATCCGTTTATTCAAAACGTTTTATCTCTTAAACTATGCGTCCAAATCTCGAACCGTTTTCACCATTGGATTCCTCGCGTCGAGATCTTCAAAACTAGATCCCACTTTTTTTTTCATAAAAAACCGGACGAAAAAACCGGGCGAAAAAACCGAACCGGGAGCACGGTTTTTTCCCTTTCCGAAAGAGGCACGCCCGTGCCTCTCGTGAAAGCAAAACCGTGACTCTCGTGGAAGAAAAAAAATATAAAACGCGTTTTTTTTCGTTTTCGAGAGGCACGGCCGTGACTCTCGCGGAAGCACAACCGTGCCTCTCGCGAAAAAAAAAAACTGAAAACACGTTTTGTTTTTCCCTTTCCGAGAGGCACGGCCGTGACTCTCGCGAAAGCACAACCGTGCCTCTCGCGGAAGCAAAACCGTGACTCTCGCGAAAGAAAAAAAAACAGAAAACGCGTTTTTTTCATTTCCGAAAAGCACGGCTGACTCTCGCTAAAGCACAACCGTGCCTCTCGTACATGAAAAACCATGACTTTCGCGAAAGAAAAAAAACACGTTTTTCTGTGAAAAAAATTCAAATTTTTTTATATCGAAAAGCTAAGAAAGACCGGGGGAAAACCAAAACGTCGAAAAAACCCGGAAAAAAACCGTTAAAAAACCGAAAACACGTGCGGGAAGATAAAAAAAAATTCGGAGGGAACGACCAAAGCGTGACACATGGCGAATGGCTGAGAGCACGTCAAGTGACGTTGATCGTTGCGAGGCTCCCGAATGAGCCCTCGTTAACTAATTGCTCTTAGGTTATGTACGTGATGTGACAAACTTACGTCCCGAGCGACTCCGTTGAGATTTCTCGGGCGAAAGCAATTGGCCGACCCAACATGTTGCATAGACTGTTGCTTGTCCAATCCTACGCAGAGGCGCTCGGGTGAGCCAGCCCATTTTAGCGCTTCCCTGCTGTGCAAACATTTCTCCGGTTTTTTTATTTTACATTATTAGATTTTAGTTAATTTTTCACTTCAGTTTTCCAAAATCATAAATTTTGAAGAGAAATATTTTTTAAAATTTTCCAAAGATTGTTTTACAAAATGTGGTTATTTCAAAAAATTAACATTTTTAAATAAAAAAATTCAAAAATTTGGGCACATTTTATTGAAGAAAATACATAACAAAAAACAAAAAATAAAATCAACACAAAAATAACAGGGAAAGATAAAAAAAATCAACAAGAACCTTCTAGAATCGTCATAGATGGGGAAAACTAGACTCGGAACATTCAACCTGCAATCATTCATCAAGTAACCTTATTTTCTCTTTCATTTTGATCCTAGGATCGTCATCAACTTGTTGTTTTCCACTACTCGCCCATCCTCGTCGCCAGCCCCCATCCAGTGCCCTATATGTCGTCTAGCCCCTCCCCCACAACCGCGACGGAGACTGCGTCAGCATCGTCTATTGGTGTCCCGTCCTCGGCACCATCATGGAAGCCAGAGAACGTTACCCGGAGGGACCGGCGACGGAGGCGGCGGGAGAGGGAAGCAGCGTCACATGGAGGGGATGTGAACCTCGAGGAGCAGCTTCCCCTCCCCCTCTCTCACCCGCCGTGTCCGGAACCCCGTACCCCTTCTATCCAGCCGCCGACAAGGATCGGATTGCCGATCGGGGCATTTCGGAGAGCTTTCCACCAACACAGAGGCCGCCGGCGGACATCTTTCACTTGCCGCAACTCGTTCGGCTGCAGACAAGCACGTGCACAGACGGTGCCTAGGCTGCACACGACATGTTCGGCGGAATGACACAACAAGACTCGGTATGTTCTTTTTCTCCTCTTCGACGGGCATTTTTCTGTTAGGGAGAACAAGAAAGATGATAGATACAAGCTCATATTGGATGTGCAAAAGGAAATGATGGATTAGGACCGGGAGATGGCGAGCAAGAAGCTGCAAATTCAGAGGAAGAAGATCGAGTTGGAGAGAAAGAGGCGGCGATGAAATGGGAGCTTGAGAAACCAAGACATTTGGATAGATTGAGCTTGAGAAGGAGAGGTTGCGAATCGCACGAGACGCAAAGGATGCGAAGATAACGTTGGCGGACGAAAAGCTCTTGGATGACCATGCAAAGAAGTTGCTTGTGGGGATGAAGAAGAAGACCAACGAACGCAGGGAGTACGAGGCAGTGAGGGCGGTTATGACAGAAGCGGAAGAGGAGGCAAGGATGCATGTGGAGTATGCGACAAGGATGGCCGTGGAGCAGGCTGCATTGATGGCGTCCGGCGAGTGGTCCGATGCGCTTCGATTTCGCTTGGGCATGTTCGGATTTTTGATGTATTTGTTTCAAACTGTTGAATTGTGATGAATTTGTGCCGTGTCATCCATGTGCATGTCTTTTATAGATTTAATATCCACATTTAAAATGTGTGGCTGTGCTACAGGTCAAATAAGGGGCCACCCGACGCTGTCCTTGAACGGGCGTATAGGGCTGGATTTGCCAAGTCCGATTTTATCGGCCACGTTCGATGTATTTAATTAGCTGGAGTGTCTAGGCATGCATGCATGGAACTAGTGGCAGGGGGCACGCCTCCTCTGCGTGACTGGACGCACTAATCCAGTTGATGCATTTGTAAACGTGTTTTATATAGTCCAAATGAGCATCAGTTGTTCAAAAAAAATATACACGAAATAGAATAGTAGCAGCAGAGTCTTCAATGATAAAGCAGAGCAGCTAATAAGTCTATATTAGCAGAGAGGTGACAGTCTTTCAAGGTGGATGACTGATCACAGACACATACATCGTTGAAATCAAAGTTTAACATGCTCCAAAAGGTGAGTGATCTCCAAATAAGAAGTAGTGTTTGTCGGATAATCAGAACACAGGCATATCAAGTCTTAGATTGAAACTAAACACTACATGGATCATCTATTTGCTATAAAGTGAGAAAAGTGACATGATTGGTATTTGTAAGACGACTATACTTCTAATTGTTAAAAGGTAAGAACAAAACATGAACATTTAACAAACTTGTCCTCTATACTCATGTCATCAGTGTGAACTGAGAAGTTCCTTGGTATCACCTTGGCTCATGCATATCACCTTGGCTCCTGCATACTGCAATCATGACATAAATTACATACTATAATAAGTAGAGCAAGAAAGAAAGCTTCATATAACAGAATCAGTGTATTCGAGAAAAATATAACAGAATCAGTAGATAGATTACTTACATAGGTTATATTGCATGTGTAAAGTAATAGGCAATGAGAAAAAGTATAGTGAATATCACATGCATATATATAATACTCCTAGAAGATAGTGAAGTTATGAGGTATGGAAGGCATATCTTTACAATCAGAACATCACCATATATGTACTCTAAACAAATCAGCTAGCGTGGGATTGTTCTAAATGAATCTGCATGTTAACAAAAGTTGACCACCAAAGTTCAAGCAAGCGCCTAGGACTGTTGAGCATAAATATTTGCAAATGCAAATTTTCATGGAACCTGCCCAAAGATAATACCTAGAAGTATTTGGCTGCTCATGACCCTGCAAGAAATTAGTTTCTTGGAACTAAGCCATCCAAATGCCAACATTACCAATTTACCATAATACTACATCACTTGTAATCATCAGCTACAACAGAACACATCATATTGCATGTACTTGCACAATTTCTATCATACATGGTAAACCTGCTCCAGAATAACACACTGATGTGAATCCATTGATAATGTCTGTTTTGGTTGTCATCATTATTAATGAACAGAGCCAAACAGAAGATATTACACATTGCCAACCAAAGCATATCATTCACATAGGCCACAAGCTGTGCGAAATAGATGATACATAGATGATCTAACGAGCAACAAGTCTGTCATGCCGATGTTGAGTAGAGTGGCTTCCTCAATGGGTATTCCGTCTCGTCGCGATCCGGCTTCTGCCACTGCATGACATGGAGGTACACATGGTTCTCCGTCTTCTCGAAGTTCCATGGCACATGCTCCCTCCCGAATCCCAGGAACAAGTTCATGTCCATGTACAGCCTCCATCCGACTTCTACACACACATACACAGAAAGAAACAATTCACGTTATAATTTTTTAGCTACAATCAATGGTTGTGACCACAGTTAACAAGAGAGAAGATGTAATCAGTGCAGATAAACAAGATGGTCCAACCTTTTAGCAGATTTAGCAAACACCATACGTGCAAGTTCCTGGATTGCAATAACACCATAATTAGGAAAATCTGATAAACAACTGGCAAGACTAATTGCACAAAAATCAGCCAAGTATGGTCTCTTCCTTATTATCGGAATCCAAACCATTTATAGAACACATACAACCAATATGACAAATTGCTAGAGTAGATGTACAGTCACGTTATAGTTCAAAGATCCTCAAGATCTAAAAATAGCAAGGGGGTAGTTGGGGCGCACCCTTGGTGCGCCGCTTGAGAGGAAGTTTAGGCGGTGCTAGGTGGGGTGCGCCCCTTTTACTTTTTTATCTGCACTAAGTATTGTTGGTTGGAAAGAGCCCCTTTCTAGTTAGTTTGTTATGTTCTTGTTAGCACATAAACATGCCATATATCATCAACTATGAACTTAATTACAAATTCATTTGAAGAACTTCACTTATCACTGATGCAAAAGCAAGTAGGATCACAATCTAGAAGTCATGGCCAAAATTATCAGCTCCAATTGAAACAAGCTAGAAAAAAATTGTGTACTCGATGGCTAACTATCAAACAGCGGCAGCCACCAACGCTTCCAACAAGGGAGACGATGAGGCAACATGTAAGCAACAACTAACAACCTTTGGTCATGGCATGCCCCCGCCTTGAATCTGAATACCAGCATGGCTGCCAGCGCCGCCTTGTTGAGCCCCAGTCCGCTGGTCCTCTTTCTCGTCGGCCCGGCCGCCGTGCCAGATCCATCCGGCATGGCGCCTAGGTACACCGCGCACTCTTACCCAGACCTTGTTGCCACCGCCACGCGCCCCACTTTGAATCTGAGCTCCGCCTTGTCGAGCCCCCTGCGCCGGTCCTCTTCCTCGCCGGCCCTGGCATAAGATGGTTAACATCACAAAAGGGCATGAATTGTAAAACAAGGCTTCATACCTGTAACAACAAAATTTACCTTATTTCCAGTTTACTCTATGGTGTGGAAAACAAATAAGGAGTGCACCATGGACGAAGAGTTTCTGAGCCCAAGCTAAAATGAGCTTGGGTGAAACATTGACAAAAGTTTCGAGCGCTTGCAAAAATTTGTGATGGGATCACATTCGTAGAAGGCGTGGCAAAAAAAAAAAACAAATCAGTACTCTGAAAATAGTATCAACCAAAACCAGTTCATCGAGGTTTGACACATATATACAATCATAGACTCGATATTTATATTAGAACACATTTATTCTGCAATTAACTTATAATAAACCTAAAAGGCATATTAACTAATGTAGATACATGATTCTCTTATGAATTGAAACAAGGGTCTATTGTTCAAAAAGAAATCAACAGTCTAAATAAGGGAAGTAAGCCATTGAATATTCAGAGGGACTCAGCATACGGACTAGGATTTCGTGAACATGGGTGCGCGCGCACCCTTTATGAATAGTAAATTCAAAAAATGCTAGAAAAAATAAAAAAAAATCTGATTTTTTTTAATATACATAGCCAACCGGTATACTCGCATATGAAGTTTCAAGAAGAAATCACATCCGTGGTAATCTGGGCAAAAATGACAAAATCGAAGTTAATCCAAGCTATATTAAAAAACACTGTTTAATGAATGGTATGACCACATTTATATTTTCTTCACTAAGAATACCATGGGTATCAATACATCATGAAACTTCACACGTGAGTAGAATGATCGACTAAGGTTCATACCGCGAAATTTCAGAAATTTTTAAAATTTTCTAGTATTTTTTATGAAATTACTATTCACATGGGTGCGCGCGCACCCATGTTCACCTTTGTATTTTCGCTTAGTATGTCGTGTACAAGGGTAAGGTTCCCGGAGTCTACGACGACTGGGAGGAGTGTCGGAGACAGGTTCACCGTTTCAGCGGTAACAGTTACAAAGGGTACACCACTAGGGCGGAGGCGGAAGCTAGATACGCGCGCTATCTAGCGGGAGAGAGGAGGGAGCGGAGGAGGAACCGGATGAAGACCAGTTTCATCGCGATGATGCTAATCGTGATGACCGCAGCTCTCTTCTATGTGATGGTAGTTTAGATGATCGATATCGACTTGTAATGTGAAGACAAACTCGCTACTCATGGTTTCGAGACTTGTAATGTTCTAACTTTGTTCGGTCTTTTGAATTCGGAGACTAATATGATGAATTGTATTCGGAGACTAATCTTCTATTGTATTCGATAACTCTGCTGTTTATATGTTGTGCTTTCTATATTCTGTGCAGTAATATGTTTTGTAACCTGTGCAAATATCAGAAAAGAAAAAAATCCCTAATATTCATACTAGTGGTGCACCACCCAGCACTTTAGTGGCGCACTGCAAAATGCACACTAGTGGCGCATCATCAACAAGTGCGCCATTAGTAAGCCAGAGCACGTGGTTAAATATGGCCCCCTGGGAGGCATACTAATGGCGCACCGTATGGTATACTAATGGCGCACTACCTGGTGCGCCATTAGTATCAGGTGCGCCATTAGTAAAAAAATCTAATGGCGTGATGCTAGTGGTGCACCTGTAGTGCGCCATTAGTAGGCAAAACAGGTGCACCACTAGCAGGCCTTTTCCTAGTAGTGAGAGAGAGAGCACGACAGTGGGAAGCTAGCTGTGGTGGGCACGGCGCCGTTGAGATCCCCTTCGGCTCCGAGCTCCATGTCTTCCTCAAGCTCCCGCGCCACCTTGCGGATGCAGAGCCGGGCGCGTGTGGACATGCCTGTCTTCGTCTGTCCGCGGTGCCGGGCGGGCGTTGATCGGAGGGTTTCTCACACACCGAGGAACCAGAATCGTCTGTTCTACGTGTGCAGCGAGAATGGGGTAAGAATCGGGGCAATGGCACCATTTTCGTGGTCGGGATATTTGAGCAATGGGTTGATTTTGTTTGGTGATCATGCAGGTGACATGCTTCTTTCTTTGGGTCGATGCTCTGGCCAAGACTCTAATGAATGAACTGCAAGAAGAGCATGAAGAATGGTTGCGCATGCTGCCAAGAACGGCAGTGGCTGCAGCACCAGCTCCGGAAGAAGAGATGGAGGGCGAAGCACGCACTGACAGAGAGCTAGCTCTTGAGCTTAGGATGTTGAAGAAGAAGGTTAGGAAGCTTGAAGATCAAGCACAAATACCAATACCCATTTGCAATTACTTTTGGGAATTTGTAGGTATGGTAATCGCACTGGTTGTAATGTTGAAAATGTATGGAAAGGCATGAATTATGGAGGAATTTGTTGGTCAAAGTTGTTTAAATGTTGAAAAAAAGAGAAGTGACCAACATTTAAATATGTTGAAAAAAGGGAGAAGAAATGAGGAATTCAGAAACTTTTGATCAATGAAATGCAGCTCTCTGCTCTGCCTTTCTGTCAAAAAAGGTTCCTCTGTGGGCCAAATTCAGAGAGTAGAGCCAAGTGTAGGCTAGACTAATGGGCCAACTACATCCAATTAGGCCCATTCGGGGATTCTCTTGCGTGTTTTTCTGTTTTCTGTTCTGATTTAATTTAGGCAGTAAATCATAATGCTGAAACTTTTTGTGGAAGCTAATTGAATTATTCCAGAGCCAAACAATTAAGTTTAGAATTTTTTTTGGAGCTGTTAAATATTTAAACTCCAATTCAAATACACCGTGATTTAAATCAAAGACCAAAATGTCATGGAAAATGTGCCTCAGCTCTGGTAGAGGTTTACACCTTGTGCCAAAATTAATGAACATTTTTTAAGGGCATTACATTGAGAAGAAAATAATTTGTCTAAAAAATGAAGGGTGGAAAATGCACAAAAAATTGGTGCGGCTGGGGACTCGAACCCAGGACCGCGTGGGTTTGTGGCATTTAGGGATGCGCTGGTAACCGCTAGGATAGATGGAAAGACTTTGACATGGGTAGGGAAGGAAGGTATACATAGTGAGACCGTGAATGTTTGCACACGCGTGAGAGTGGTTTTCCTTTGTTTTGCACTGAAATTTTGAAGGGTTGGAAACGTATATTTGCACTGCCACATGATTTTGGTTAGAGTGGCACTTGGTTTAGGATTTAAAGGGAATAAATTTGCATGTTAGTTCATGACTTGGTTTTTTGAATGAAAGAGAGGGCTTCTCACCCCCTCCGGTTTTCATTAATGAAAACCACAAGTTCTCGAACTTCATGACTTGGTTTAGGGAAGAAATGATATGTTTGGGCACGGACATTTTTTAACACACATAATAACTTGGACATATAAGATGCAACACTCCGTACCCTTACATTAGGCAATAATTACTTCGACCCATAAGTTCACGGACACGACGCGACACGACACAGCACACACGACATAGAAAAGCAACAAAATAAAAACGATAAAACTAGAACATGACGAGCTTGACTCTGGCCTCGCACCCCTTCTTGAACATCTTCATGTTGACCTCCTTCTTCCACCTTGGTCGCGCGCCCCTTCAACACCGTCTTCAACTTCACACCTCCTCCTCCTCGTCGTAGGGAGGGAGTGCATCTGGCCTGGAGTGGGGAAGATGCTCTCGTAGTTGGTGTAGATGTTGTACACCGTGAAGAAGATGGCCTCGCAGCCGCACCAAAAGACTTGGCCGAGGAGCTCGCGCGCGTCAAACGGGTTGGTGAAGGTGACCGTGAGCAGTAGGAGGATGCCGCCGCGGTCACGAACCTCGTTGAGGGTGAACATCCTAGGCGAGCCCCGTGGGAGGTGGGCATAGCCGGCTCTGAGGAAGGCGCGAGTGAGTTCGACAGACCCCCTCCACCTTGAAGTCGCCCACACATGGAGCTCCCTCTCCACGAGCACGCCCGGTGGGTAGTGCAGCTCCAGCACGACAGGCGGACGATTGAAGGTCGACCCATTGAACTGCATCTTCACTTGGTCACTTGGAGAGGGCTCGGTCACTTGGGTGTTTGATGTTGGAGAGAATGGATCGGATCTGGCTTGTGGGTGGGAGAGGAAGAGAGGCACCCCATTTATCAGCCTTTGGGTGGGAGAGGAAGAGAGAAGGGATGAGAACGGTGTGTGTGTGAATCCGGACACGTGTGTGTATCCGTTACGTTTTGGACCTTTAGAATTTTGTACGAAAACGATGCATGGGGCGCGTGCGTGCATCTTAATCACTGCATAGGGAAGCTCTTTGACCGAGCGCGTGCATCTGACTCGCTGCCGTAATCTGAACCACTGCCGTAATCTGAAACAATGGCCTAACTCTGAATCAATACGTGCATGGCCACCTAGCTCGCCTCGCTTGCATGCATGCACGTCCGCCTCCCTCCTGCGCATGCAAACCCACGTCTCCGCCCTTCCCATGCATGCAGGCCTGGAAAGGCTGCGACGGGCTATTTACTACGGTCTCAGGCCCAGACAGCGAGACGGCCCAACGGTCCATCCAGCGCACACGGTACTTCTTCAGAAAAAACAATCTCCCAGCCAATCGGATTGCATCTCGCGGATCGCCCCCCTCCTCCCCGCAGATTCCTTCTAGAAGGGTTAGATCGACGGTCCTTGATCGCCACTAGGGTTAGATGGACGGTCCTTGTTCAGCGCTAGGGTTAGCGGGGTTTGGGAGGGGTTTGGAGCAGTCAAAGATAGGTTTGACCAGATTTCAAATGATCATAATAAATTAAATAAAAAATCAAAAAAATGAAAAACCTGCGCACATAGTCTTCTTTTGTCATATACTAACGATTTAAGTTGATAAATAAGGTTTACATACATTTAAACGAAAAGTTCATGTGTCTTATGTGATATCTCAAGTATCTCAAACTCTCTTGTATGAAGTGCAGAGAAGTGTTTTGGAGAAATGAACATGAAAATTTCAAAAAACTCACCACAGCTTCATTTTGGAGTGACTAAGAAGGATCCAGGCTTAGTTTTTCATTCTGATGTTTTAGACTTGTTTAAATCTTGGTCAAAGTTAAGTTTGACCAGATTTCAAATGAGCAAAACAAATTTAAAAAAAATCAAAAAAATGGAAAAACCAGCGCACATAGTCTGTATATATAGAATATATGTGTAGGAAAGTTATTTGGCTGATTTAGTCAAGGTCGAAAAAAACCTTGCTTAGAAATGAGGTCATTTACCCTACCTTTGGACCCCTCTTTTTTAGCACAATTTTCATGAAAATTTCAAAAACCTCGCCACAGCTTCATTTTGGAGTGACTAAGAAGGATCCAGGCTTAGTTTTTCATTTTGATGTTTTAGACTTGTTTAAATCTTGGTCAAAGTTAGGTTTGACCAGAATTCAAATGAGCAAAACAAAATTCAAAAAAAAAACAGCGCACATAGTCTTTGTATATAGAATATATATGTAGGAAAGTTATTTGGTTCAAATAGACAAGGTCAAAAAAATCTTGCTTAGAAATGAGGCCGTTTACCCTACCTTTGGAGCTCATTTTTAGCACATTTTTCATGAATGTGAGTTTACCAAAGTTTCGATAGAATTTCAACATCCATATAGCATGTCAAATTTGAAGTTCTAACATAGTTCCAACATCATTCAAACATAGTTCTAACATAGGTCCAACATCATTCAACAGAAATACAACATTATTGATAATGTTTCATAATTATTTATAAATAGCGTTGGGGCTTCTGTCTGTTCCTTGAGCTTCTTGCCATCACTTTGCTCCTCGTGCACCTTGTGCTCATTTCTTCTTCTCTTCTCCTCTTGGTTGTCGGTACCTTGCGCGTCTTCTTCAAACCTACCACGGAGCTGTGCAAAACATAAAGGGTAATGAGATCATGTCAAGTCATAAATGTACAGTAGTATTTGCAAGATTTACGTACCTAGCAGAATTCACAACAACAGAAGGTTGGTCACCATTTGGAACCTCACTTGGATCACCATTTGGAGCCTCACTTGGATCACCATGATCACCATTTGGAGCCTCATTTGGATCACCATTAGGAGCCTCACTTGAATCATCATTTGGAGGATATTTTGGATCATCGTCAAAATCATGCGTCTGTTGACCATCATCATTTGGTACCTCGTCAAAATCCTCATCTGATGCAACCGGTTGACCATCATTTTCATCATCTGTTGAGGCAACCGGCTGCTGACCAACATTTTCATCGAAGCCTTCATCGAAACTCTCTCCGAACGCTGGATCTACTACGTTATCACAATACTTACCGAAATGACCAGACCCACCACACCTTGTGCACTTACGCTTCCTCGCTCCAAGTCCAGCTCCTTTGCTGCGAGGTCTGATTCGACTCTTCCTTGGTCTACCTGCTGCTCTCTTCAGAACTGGAGCGCAAAGCTTGAATCCAGGGTCCACCATGTCCCATTGTTGTTTTCCCTCCATACCAGGCAATGCATACGCATATGTGGCTTTGAACCTTGCAACAGAGTAGTAATCATGCACATACTGTTGTATGTTCCCTGCTGGACCTGGGAGAGAAGTGATGAAAAACAAGGCATGAATGCATGGCAATCCAGTTATCTGCCATTGCCTACAACTGCAAGTTAAAGCTTCTAAATCAACTGGATATCTCCATTCTCTCTTCTCTTTATCCAAATATGATATCTCTGCTGTGGTACCCGAGCAAAGAGTCATGTTCATTTCAAAGCCTGTTGTTTTCTGCTTCAGTTCATTCATCACGGCAGGGATGATAATGTGGCCCATGAATTTTGCCTCGGCTATTCCTGCACGATAATGAAATTTCTGCATGTACTCTATCCTTATCCTATCAAGCAAATCCACCACATAATGACCCTTTAGTTTCCGGATCGTTGAGTTGAAAGACTCTGCTAGATTATTGTGCACATAGTCAACTTTGCTCAGTTCACTGAAATGGCTTCTGGCCCATAACTTGAAGTGGTGTCTTTCCAAGTATTCTTTCACTTTGGGATTCATGTATAACTGCCTCAAGTGGTAGTTGTGCTTCTTTGTTGGGGAACGTAGTAATTTCAAAAAAAATCCTACGCACACGCAAGATCATGGTGATGCATAGCAACGAGAGGGGAGAGTGTTGTCCACGTACCCTCGTAGACCGTTAAGCGGAAGCATTATGACAACGCGGTCGATGTAGTCGTACGTCTTCACGATCGACCGATCCTTAGTACCAAACATACGGCACCTCCGCGTTCAGCACACGTTCAGCTCGGTGACGTCCCGCGAACTCACGATTCAGTAGAGCTCGAGGGAGAGTTTCGTCAGCACGACGGCGTGATGACGATGTTGATGAAGCTACCGACGCAGGGCTTCGCCTAAGCACCGCTACGATATGACCAAGGTGGATTATGGTGGAGGGGGCACCACACACGGTTGGGAGAGATCAATGATCAACTTGTGTGTTCTAGGGTGCCCCCTGCCCCCGTATATAAAGGAGCAAGGGGGAGGCCGGCCGGCCCCTGTAGGGCGCGCCAGGAGGAGTCCTCCTCCTCCTAGTAGGAGTAGGACTCCCCTCTTTCCTACTCCTACTAGGAGGGGGAAGGAAGGGGGAGAAGGAGAAGGAAAGGGGGCGCCCCCCTCCTACTCCAATTCGGACCAGAGGGGAGGGGGCGCGCGGCCTGCCCTGGCCGGCCCCTCTCTCTCTCCACTAGGGCCCAACAAGGCCCATTAACCCCCGGAGGGTTCCGGTAACCCCTCCGGCACTCCGGTAAAATCCTGATTTCACCCGGAACACTTCCGACGTCCAAATATAGGCTTCCAATATATCAATCTTTATGTCTCAACCATTTCGAGACTCCTCGTCATGTCCATGATCATATCCGGAACTCCGAACTACCTTCGGTACATCAAAACATATAAACTCATAATACCGATCGTCACAGAACTTTAAGCGTGCGGACCCTACGGGTTCGAGAACTATGTAGACATGACCGAGACACGTCTCCGGTCAATAACCAATAGCGGAACCTGGATGCTCATATTGGTTCCTACATATTCTACGAAAATCTTGATCGGTCAAACCGCATAACAATGTACGTTGTTCCCTTTGTCATCAGTATGTTACTTGCCCGAAATTCGATCGTCGGTATCTCAATACCTAGCTCAATCTCGTTACCGGCAAGTCTCTTTACTCGTTCCGTAATGCATCATTTCGCAACTAACTCATTAGTCACATTGCTTGTAAGGCTTATAGTGATGTGCATTACCGAGAGGGCCCAGAGATACCTCTCCGACAATCGGAGTGACAAATCCTAATCTCGATCTATGCCAACTCAACAAGTACCATCGGAGACACCTGTAGAGCACCTTTATAATCACCCAGTTATGTTGTGACGTTTGGTAGCACACAAAGTGTTCCTCCGGTAATCGGGAGTTGCATAATCTCATAGTCATAGGAACATGTATAAGTCATCAAGAAAGCAATAGCAGTAAACTAAAATGATCAAGTGCTAAGCTAACGGAATGGGTCAAGTCAGTCACATCATTCTCCTAATAATGTGATCCCATTTATCAAATGAGAACTCATGTCTATGGCTAGGAAACATAACCATCTATGATCAACGAGCTAGTCAAGTAGAGGAATACTAGTGACACTCTGTTTGTCTATGTATTCACACATGTATTATGTTTCTTATTAATGCAATTCTTGCATGAATAATAAACATTTATCATGAAATAAGGAAATAAATAATAACTTTATTATTGCCTCTAGGGCATATTTCCTTCAGTCTCCCACTTGCACTAGAGTCAATAATCTAGTTCACATCGCCATGTGATTTAACATCAATAGTTCACATCTTTATGTGGTTAACACCCATAGTTCACATCGACATGTGACCAACACCCAAAGGGTTTACTAGAGTCAGTAATCTAGTTCACATCGCTATGTGATTAACACCCAAAGAGTACTAAGGTGTGATCATGTTTTGCTTGTGAGATAATTTTAGTCAACGGGTCTGTCACATTCAGATCCGTAAGTATTTTGCAAATTTCTATGTCTACAATGCTCTGCACGGAGGTACTCTAGCTAATAGCTCCCACTTTCAATATGTATCTAGATCGAGACTTAGAGTCATCCAGATCGGTGTCAAAGCTTGCATCAACGTAAATCTTTACGATGAGCTCTTTATCACCTCCATAACCGAGAAATATTTCCTTATTCCACTAAGGATAATTTTGACCGTTGTCCAGTGATCTACTCCTAGATCACTATTGTACCCTTTTGCCAAACTCTTGGTGAGGTACATAATAGGTCTGGTACACAGCATAGCATACTCTATAGAACCTATGACTGAGGCATAGGGAATGACTTTTCATTCTCTTTCTATTTTCTGCCGTGGTCGGGTTTTGAGTCTTTACTCAACTTTATATTTTGCAATATAGGCAAGAACTACTTCTTTGACTGTTCCATTTTGAACTACTTCAAAATCTTTTCAAGGTATATACTCATTGAAAAATCTTATCAAGCGTCTTTGATCTATCTCTATAGATCTTGATGCTCAATATGTAAGCAGCTTCACCGAGGTCTTCCTATGAAGAACTCCTTTCAAATACTCCTTTATGCTTTGCAGAAAATTCTACATCATTTCCGATCAACAATATGTCACTCACATATACTTATCAGAAAGGCTGTAGTGCTCCCACTCACTTTCTTGTAAATACAGGCTTCACCGGAAGTCTGTATAAAACTATATGCTTGTTGGGTAACGTAGCAGAAATTCAAAATTTTCTACGCATCACCAAGATCAATCTATGGAGTAATCTAGCAACGAGGGGAAGGGAAGTGCATCTACATACCATTGTAGATCGCGATGCGGAAGCGTTGCAAGAACGCGGATGAAGGAGTCGTACTCGTAGCGATTCAGATCGCGGTTGATTCCGATCTAAGCGCCGAACCACGGCGCCTCTGCGTTCAACACACGTGCAGCCCGGTGACGTCTCCCACTCTTTGATCCAGCAAGGAGAGAGGGAGAGGTTGGGGAAGACTCCGTCCAGCAGCAGCACAACGGCATGGTGGTGATGGAGGAGTGTGGCACTCCAGCAGGGCTTCGCCAAGCACTGTGGGAGATGAGGAGGGAGAGGGGTAGGGCTGCGCCAAAGAGAGAGATGTTCTCGTGTGTATGGCAGCCCCAAAACCCCCAATATATATAGGGGAAGGGAGGGGCTGCGCCCCCATCTAGGGTTCCCCCCCCCCAAGGGGTGCGGCCAGCCCTAGATGGGACTTGGGGGGCGGCCAGGGGGGGGAGAGAGGGGGGTGCACCACTAGGTGGGCCTTAGGCCCATCTGAGCCTAGGGTTTCCCCCTTCCCCCCCTTCCTGCGCCCTGGGCCCCTTGTGGGAGGCGCACCAGCCCACCTAGGGGCTGGTCCCTTCCCACACTTGGCCCACGCAGCCCTCTGGGGCCGGTGGCCCCACCTGGTGGACCCCCAGGACCCTCCCGGTGGTCCCGGTACGTTACCGATAGCACCCGAAACTTTTCCGGTGACCAAAATAGGACTCCCATATATAAATCTTTATCTCCGGACCATTCCGGAACTCCTCGTGACGTCCGGGATCTCATCCGGGACTCCGAACAACATTCGGTAACCACGTATATCTATTCCCTATAACCCTAGCGTCATCGAACCTTAAGTGTGTAGACCCTACGGGTTCGGGAACCATGCAGACATGACCGAGACGTTCTCCGGTCAATAACCAACAGCGGGATCTGGATACCCATGTTGGCTCCCACATGTTCCACGATGATATCATCGGATGAACCACGATGTCGGGGATTCAATCAATCCCGTATACAATTCCCTTTGTCTATCGGTATGTTACTTGCCCGAGATTCGATCGTCGGTATCCCGATACCTTGTTCAATATCGTTACCGGCAAGTCTCTTTACTCGTTCCATAACACATCATCCCGTGATCAACTCCTTGGTCACATTGTGCACATTATGATGATGTCCTACCGAGTGGGCCCAGAGATACCTCTCTGTTTACACGGACTGACAAATCCCAGTCTCGATTCGTGCCAACCCAACAGACACTTTCGGAGATACCTGTAGTGCACCTTTATAGCCACCCAGTTACGTTGTGACGTTTGGTACACCCAAAGCATTCCTACGGTATCCAGGAGTTGCACAATCTCATGGTCTAAGGAAATGATACTTGACATTAGAAAAGCTCTTACCAAACGAACTACACGATCTTGTGCTAGGCTTAGGATTGGGTCTTGTCCATCACATCATTCTCCTAATGATGTGATCCCGTTATCAACGACATCCAATGTCCATGGTCAGGAAACCGTAACCATCTATTGATCAACGAGCTAGTCAACTAGAGGCTTACTAGGGACATGGTGTTGTCTATGTATCCACACATGTATCTGAGTTTCCTATCAATACAATTCTAGCATGGATAATAAACGATTATCATGAACAAGGAAATATAATAATAACCAATTTATTATTGCCTCTAGGGCATATTTCCAACAGTCTCCCACTTGCACTAGAGTCAATAATCTAGTTCACATCACCATGTGATTAACACTCACAGGTCACATCACCATGTGACCAACATCCAAAGAGTTTACTAGAGTCAACAATCTAGATCACATCACTATGTGATCAACACTCAATGAGTTCTGGTTTGATCATGTTATGCTTGTGAGAGAGGTTATTAGTCAACGGGTCTGAACCTTTCAGATCCGAGTGTGCTTTACGATTATCTATGTCATCTTGTGGATGCTACCACGCGCTACTTGGAGCCATTTCAAATAACCGCTCTACTATACGAATCTGGTTTACTACTCAGAGTCATTCGGATTAGTGTCAAAGTTCGCATCGACGTAACCCTTTACGACGAACTCCTTTTCACCTCCATAATCGAGAAAATTCCTTAGTCCACTAGATACTAAGGATAAGTTCGACCGCTGTCATGTGATCCATTCCCGGATCACTATTGTACCCCTTGACCAACTCATGGCAAGGCACACTTCATGTGCGGTACACAGCATAGCATACTGTAGAGCCTACGTCTAAATCATAGGGGACGACCTTCGTCCTTTCTCTCTCTTCTGCTGTGGTCAGGTCTTGAGTCTTACTCAATACTCACACCTTGTAACACAGCCAAGAACTCCTTCTTTGCTGATCTATTTTGAACTCTTTCAAAATCATGTCAAGGTGTGCGTTCTTTGAAAGTATCATCAGGCGTCTTGATCTGTCTCTATAGATCTTGATGCCGAATACGTAAGCAGCTTTATCCAGGTCTTCCTTTGAAAAACTCCTTTCAAACAACCCTTTATGCTTTCCAGAAATTTTACATCATTTCGGATCAACAATATGTCATTCACATATACTTATTAGAAATGTTGTAGCGCTCCCACTCACTTTATTGTAAATACAAGTTTCTAACAAACTTTGTATAAACCCAAAAACTTTGATCACTCCATCAAAGCGTATATTCTGACTCCGAGATGCTTGCTCTAGTCCATGGAAGGATCGCTGGAGCTAGCATACCTTTTAGCATCCTTAGGATGGACAAAACCTTTCTGATTGTATCACATACAACCTTTTCTTACGAAAACTGGTAAGGAAACTTGTTTTGACATCCATCTGCCAGATTTCATAAATGCAGCTAATGCTAACATGATTCCGACGGACTTAAGCATCGCTACGGATGAGAAAATCTCATCGTAGTCAACTCCTTGAACTTGTGAAAATACTCTTTGCCACAAGTCGAGCTTCATAGACGGTAACATTGCCGTCCACGTTCGTCTTCTTCTTAAAGATCCATTTATCTCAATGGCTTGCCGATCATCGGGCAAGTTCACCAAAGTCCATGCTTTGTTCTGATACATGGATCCTATCTCGGATTTCATGGCTTCTAAACATTTGTCGGAATATGGGCCCACCATCGCTTCTCCATAGCTCGTAGGTTCATTGTTGTCTAGCAACATGACTTCCAAGACAGGATCACGTACTACTCTGAAGTAGCACGCATCCTCGTCGTCCTACGAGGTTTGGTAGTGACTTGATCTGAAGTTTTATGATCACTATCATAAGCTTCCACTTCAATTGGTGTAGGTGCCACAGGAACAACTTCTTGTGCCCTGCTACACACTAGTTGAAGTGACGGTTCAATAACCTCATCAAGTCTCTACCATCCTCCCACTCAATTCTTTCGAGAGAAACTTTTCCTCGAGAAAGGACCCGTTTCTAGAAGCAATTACTTTTGCTTCCAGATCTGAAATAGGAGGTATACCCAACTGTTTTGGGTATTCTATGAAGATGCATTTATCCGCTTTGGGTTCGAGCTTATCAGCCTGAAACTTTTTCACATAAGCATCGCAGCCCCAAACTTTTAAGAAACGACAACTTAGGTTTCTCTAAACGGTGTCGTCTCAACGGAATTGCGTGGTGCCCTATTTAAAGTGAATGCGGTTGTCGCTAATGCCTAACCCATAAACGATTAGGAGAATGATGTTGATGAAGCTACCGACGCAGGGCTTCACCTAAGCACCGCTACGATATGACCGAGGTGGATTATGGTCGAGGGGGGCACCGCACACGGTTGGGAGAGATCAATGATCAACTTGTGTGTTCTGGGGTGCCCCCTGCCCCCGTATATAAAGGAGCAAGGGGGAGGCCGGCCGGCCCCTGTAGGGCGCGCCAGGAGGAGGAGTCCTCGTCCTAGTAGGAGTAGGACTCCCCTCTTTCCTACTCCTACTAGGAGGGGGAAAGGAAGGGGGAGAAGGAGAAGGAAAGGAGGGCGCCGCCCCCTCCTAGTCCAATTCGGACCAGAGGGGAGGGGGCGCGCGGCCTACCCTGGCCGGCCCCTCTGTCTCTCCACTAGGACCCAACAAGGCCCATTAACCCCCGGGGGGTTCCGGTAACCCCTCCAGCACTCCGGTAAAATCCTGATTTCACCCGGAACACTTACGACGTCCAAATATAGGCTTCCAATATATCAATCTTTATGTCTCGACCATTTCGAGACTCCTCGTCATGTCCGTGATCATATCCGGGACTCCGAACTACCTTCGCTACATCAAAACATATAAACTCATAATACCGATCGTCACAGAACTTTAAGCGTGCGGACCCTACGGGTTCGAGAACTATGTAGACATGACCGAGACACGTCTCCGGTCAATAACCAATAGCGGAACCTAGATGCTCATATTGGTTCCTACATATTCTACGAAGATCTTTATCGGTCAAACCGCATAACAATATACGTTGTTCCCTTTGTCATCGGTATGTTGATTGCCCGAGATTCGATCGTTGGTATCTCAATACCTAGCTCAATCTCGTTACCGGCAAGTCTCTTTACTCGTTCCGTAATGCATCATTTCACAACTAACTCATTAGTCACATTGCTTGCAAGGCTTATAGTGCTGTGCATTACCGAAAGGGCCCAGAGATACCTCTCCGACAATCGGAGTGACAAATCCTAATCTCGATCTATGCCAACTCAACAAGTACCATTGGAGACACCTGTAGAGCACCTTTATAATCACCCAGTTATGTTGTGACGTTTGGTAGCACACAAAGTGTTCCTCCGGTAATCGGGAGTTGCCTAATCTCATAATCATAGGAACATGTATAAGTCATGAAGAAAGCAATAGCAGTAAACTAAAACGATCAAGTGCTAAGCTAACGAAATGAGTCAAGTCAATCACATCATTCTCCTAATGATGTGATCCCGTTTATCAAATGACAACTCATGTCTATGGCTAGGAAACATAACCATCTTTGATCAACGAGCTAGTCAAGTAGAGGCATACTAGTGACACTCTTCTTGTCTATGTATTCACACATGTATTATGTTTCCGGGTAATACAATTGTAGCATGAATAATAAACATTTATCATGAAATAAGGAAATAAATAATAACTTTATTATTGCCTCTAGTGCATATTTCCTTCATTCTTCACACTGCAAGTCAAAGATGCTGGCCATAAATTATCGGTATACACCTTTCCTTCGAATTTCTTCATGAAATTTGCAGCAAGATGACGCATGCATTCCCTATGCTCTACTCGAGGGAACACATTGTCCACGACCACTTCTAAACCTTTGCAGGCATCTGTATGAATGACCAAACCATTGGGATGTGCAATAGCCTAGCGCAGATTATGCAAAAACCAAGTCCAGCTCTCCTCAGACTCTGTCTCCAGCACACCGTACGCAACTGGAAATACAAAACAGTGTGCATCAATAGCACAAGCTGCTACTAACTGTCCTTTAAACCTCCCTGTGAGAAAAGTGGCATCAATAGACAAATAAGGCCTGCAGCCTGCCAAGAAACCCCGGCAACAAGCCTCAAAGCAGACAAAAACCCTCCTAAAGCATTCCTTGGTCTTTGTCACTCCCCTGAATGTGTACTCCACGGTGTGGTGGTCAATATCTACAATACTACTTGGGCTGGTCCTCTCCATTTCACCTTTGAATGAATAAAACAATTGAAAACTTTCCTACCAGTTACAATAAATAGAATCCAGTGCATGTTGTTTACCATTGAACAACCTCATGTATGGTAAATCTATCTTGAACTTGTCTTTGATGTTCTTCTGCAATTCCTTTGGACCCACTTGCTGGTTTTCTTACACCCACTTCTTTACTTCTTCTGCCACCCATCTTGACTTGGCTCTACTGATTGTATCCTTCCTAAGGGTTGATTCCTGGCATGTGTGCTTAAAATGGTTCACTTTGACCTAAACATTCATGCTATTTCGCATTTTAGATGCGAGCATCCTCCATGGACAACCCTCAGTCGGACAGTGCACTCTAACGTACTTGATCGCTCTTGTTAACTTTGAAAGTGCGTTCTATCTTGATGCAATATGTCACAAGTGCATTTCTACACTCAGTCATGGATGCAAAAACGGTACCTTCTTCCATATGAGGGTTCAACAGCTGCAAGGTCTTCGTCCTCACCCACCGTGTCATCATCCACACGGACTGCATTGTGAGCCTCATCTTGGTTTACAGCCCGAGGTGCCCGTCGTAAATTCTGAATAACATCAGAATATAGCTTCTCTTCATCAACCCTAGAATTGTATTCACCAGGCTCCACTTTAAGGGGGACCCTACTGCCGGTGCCCACACTTGTCGAGCCACCACGTCGCCGTGGACTAACTGAACTATTCTGGCTAGAGATGCCATTACGACGACTTGGTTCTCCCCGAGATGTTGCACCCGCCATCCTAGGTCCAAATGCCTGCTCAAGCACATCAATTTGCAGCCTCACATGAAAATTCTCTTTCTCTTTATGCCTAGCAAACATGGTAGCCAACTCTTCATCATTACTAACTGTCACCCATTTCTTTTCCCCATCATAGTATTTGTATACCACTTCATCAAGCAAACCCCAAGGATATTGGCTACAAATTACCTCCCCAAATTGTCTGAAACTCCAATTACTAGCCATTGGCAACCGATAATCGAAACCTCCTTGGAATTTCTTCTTATTCTCTGCATTGAACATGTACCGGTCCCTTCTAATGTGCACCAAGAAAGCAAACTGCAACTCCATCCTAACCGACGAAAAACAGAGACACAATCAGCACACTAATCGGGCAAACCTACTCGAATCGACTGTTCAAATGCACAACTAAGCTCAATCTAAACAAGAGGTGTGACTTACCCCTCGGGAACCCAGTCGTGGACGCGGCGGATCTCCGGCCCGATGCCTGCCTTGCCAAATACTCCAGGGTCCCCGCTGCTCGCCATTTCGCCCTGGGGTTCTTCCTCCTTGTTCAAACAACTCCACCAGCCCCCCACATTTGAGCGCTCCGGCCGGGCGCACGGAAGGAGGCCGCGCCGCGGGTCGAGCAGGTGGCGGGCGCCCCACCCGTGGCATCGCAGGAAGGTGGCGGGCGGAGCAGGTAGAGGTGGAGCGTCGGCGCAGGACGGTAGCGGCGGAGCAGGCCGTGCAGCTGGTGGCGGGGCAGGTGTTGGCTGCGGCGCAGGTGGCGGCGGCGGAGCAAGACGGCCGGCCGACGGATGGGCAGAGTGGGCGTCGATTTGGCCGGCTAGAACCCTATGAATGATTTGGGGATTTTGTTGCACGGGCCCACATGTCAGCTCCGGACCCACGTCCACGCTGTCCCGCTTGTAAGCTCCGGACCCACAACCACTAACACCGGCGGACGAAATGGACTAAAATCTGGCTGTTTGGCCTCGTCATAGTAGTTGCGCATGGACTAGGGGCAAAACTGAGCACAATTCGTATGTGGGGGCAAAACTGAGCACATGGACACCACTGAGGGCAAAAGGATAATTAACCCAAATTTTAGAGCAGGCTGTGAATCACATGATATGGACTACAAAGAAACAAACAGGCCTGCAGGCATATGTACGAATAGGTGACGAGCAATAATCCAACGGCAAAAAGAAAATGGGCGGCGGGCGGGTGGGGGTCGGGGTCGGGCGGCGGCGCGGGTGGGGGTCGGGAACAGTTGAATGAGTGGCCACGGCGTGGCCCGAGTGGATAAGGGTGGATCTATGCCGACGGCCATGCCGTCGGCATAGGAGTGGTCCCCACCTGACAGCGAGAGGGCCATCGAGTGGATAATGGTTGCTCTATGCCGACGGCTATGCCGTCGGCATAGATGGCAACTACTTTTTTTTGAAAAAATAGTCCCACCTCGCCGAGGGAAAAGCAATTTGACCTGTTTAAATAGTTCACTAATCCATACGTTATAAGCTCCGGTATTCATTAGACTTATATGAAGAAAATGGACAATTGCTGTGAACTTTTCAGTGCTCGGGCACCGGGCGTGCCCGGGCAACCGGACCGGTGCCCGAGCACTAAAAGGTTCACAGCAATTGTACATTTTCAATGATGAATACCGGAGTTTTTAATCAATTCAATTATTACATTTTTAGATTCTTAGTATACCGTCTGTATGGGACCCGATACCCGGCACCTGGAGGGGGGAAACGGACGCGTCGGGTCTACACGGAGGGGATCTTTCTGTGGGTCTGGCCCGGATGTTGCTCCAAAGTGTTCCTATGGGCTGACCTACCACAACCGGGTGGATAGGTCCACTGCTCAAAGCCTGTCCGTGCAAAGTCAAAGGGCTAGATCCCGTGGTCAAACGCTACAGGGTTAGGCGGGACGGGGGCCCTGGGGGGTTGCAATGCCACCCGAGCGTCGCACCGGGCCATGATACAGGCGGGGTGGTGTGGTGGCATGTCCGAAGAGGCGGCACGCGTCTCTGGGGTGTGCCCCCCCCTCACGGACGGCGCCGCAGCCGGCACCTGGAGGGGGGAAACGGACGCGTCGGGTCTACACGGAGGGGATCTTGCTATGGGTCTGGCCCGGATGTTGCTCCAAAGTGTTCCTATGGGCTGACCTACCACAACCGGGTGGATAGGTCCACTGCTCAAAGCCCGTCCGTGCAAAGTCAAAGGGCTAGATCCCGTGGTCAAACGCTACAGGGTTAGGCGGGACGGGGGCCCTGGGGGGGTAGCAATGCCACCCGAGCGTCGCACCGGGCCCTGATACATGCGGGGTGGTGTGGTGGCATGTCCGAAGAGGCGGCACGCGTCTCCGGGGGGTGCCCCCCCCTCACGAATGGCGATGACACGGTAGTAGACGTTCTGCGGTAACGATGCGGCGTGAATATTATTAAATACTCGGAGCGCGATAAAATCATGAGTTTTTTACACGACGTGGGCACATGTGCTGTAGGACTGGTGGTAATTTTTCATAATTGTTCGTGATGGAGTAGTATCTGAACAATTCCCTCTATGCGGATTGCTCTTCGCGTGTCTACGACTGTGGCCGGCGGCCTCCGGGGGCTAGCATGCCGCCAAATCTCGCGTAGGCGGCCTCTCACAAGTCTGGAAGTGTTGTCGCGGGTGCAAACGCCTGGCACGCGTCTCCGGGGTGTGCCCCCCCTCACGGACGGCGCCGCCGCCGGCACCTGGATGGGGGAAACGGACGTGTCGGGTCTACACGGAGGGGATCTTGCGATGGGTCTGGCCCGGATGTTGCTCCAAAGTGTTCCTATGGGCTGACCTACCACAACCGGGTGGATAGGTCCACTGCTCAAAGCCCGTCCGTGCAAAGTCAAAGGGCTAGATCCCGTGGTCAAACGCTACAGGGTTAGGCGGGACGGGGGCCCTGGGGGGGTAGCAATGCCACCCGAGCGTCGCACCGGGCCCTGATACATGCGGGGTGGTGTGGTGGCATGTCCGAAGAGGCGGCACGCGTCTCCGGGGGGTGCCCCCCACACGAACGGCGATGGCACGGCCGTCGGCGTATCTGTGCACACACGGAGGTGCAGTCCCACGGATCGATGACGTGGCATGGTGCACGGATCGATGACGTGGCAGAGGGGCCTATGCCGACGGCTATGCCGTAGGCATACCTTCCCCATAGATAGTATAAAGCAAAATTAAAAATAAAACTAAATAAACATATGCCGACACGGATCGATGACGTGGCAGAGGGGCATGGGCCCGGTCTATGCCGACGGCCTTGCCGTAGGCATTCCTCTGCCGTAGATATGCCGACGGCCGCCGTTACCTCCCGTCGGCGTAGCTTCAACGCCGTCAAATGGTCAACGCTGACCGGGTAGGTGGGCCCGGGCTATGCCGACGGTCCCCGTAGGCGTATCTCAAGCGGTCCCGACGGCCTCGTCTATGCCGACGCCCCGTCGGCATAGATGGATGTACGCCGACGGCTTTTCTACACCTACAGCCTGTCGTTGGCCGTCGGCATAGGTCCATCTATGCCGACGGGGGCCGTCGGCGCAAACAGTTATTCTGGTAGTGAATGTATTTGGGTTGCATACGTCCATCTAAAGTGGTTATACTCTCTCAATATATTGCTTCTGTATATTAAGTTTGCCTATTTGGAGTGGTCGTTGATTTTCAGTTTGAGAACCAGGCATGTTGGTCGATTTTTCTCCGAATTATAGACTGCAAATATGACACCTAAGTACTGCCAGATACACTATTGTTACTATGGCCAACACTTAGATTTTGTTACATATATGGGTCGGGAACGCATAGAGATTCTAATTATCGAGTAAAGTCATGTATATACTGATTATTGTGATATGTTTACGATTTTTTTCAAGGGCATCTAAGCTTAAAAGAGGTGGGTGTGGTGGCTTAAACAAAATTTGTTTGATTTCACTTTAACTTCAAACTGTTGTTGGTGCGACTGCCATGTCAGGAACTCATGTACTTACAATATGTTCAGTTAGATTAGAAAATGCCATCTCATTTAGAAAATAACTTCTCATTTCTTTCCCTTGATTCAGTTATGAACTCTACTGTACGTTCAGACTGTGAAGTAGTTATGCGAGAGTAGAAGAGGTTTGTAGCCTCTGCTGCTGGTATACTGACTATTTTATATGGACTGAGGCTGCAACTGAGGGTAGTGCTACTCTATGCTGGGCAACAGTAACTTGGGTCCTGTGATTTTGTGAAACTAGATGGTGCCCCGCCCATTGCTGCTGGACTTTATGCTAAAAATAATTATTGCACTTCATCACAATCAAAACATCCATTGGAAGTTTTAGTCAATGATGAGACACTGTACACACAAAAAGACTTCTTTTAGAAAATATATTGAGTAGAGAAGGTTGGGGAAGTAAAAGTTATAAGCCACTGGCATGTTTATTGAGTTCAGTTGTATTGATGAAAAAGAATTAACCATCCAAATATTGTCACTGTCAGTGAGAAAAATGACAGTATTGCATAACTATTGTCATTGTGTTACTATTACACAAATCTTTGACTAACAATCTGGAAGCACCAGAGAAAATCCTATCTAGAGGCGAGCATTATCTGAAGGTTACCCAATGTGGCTGACATGCATATATCCCTTATCTCAAATCATTAGTCTCTTATACCTCTATAAAAGCAATAAAATATCCGGATAGAAAGAGTGAGAATTAGTCAATAGTAGTACAAAAGAGATATATGAAAACATTGGACTGTAGTCTGAAGTTGTGAACAAAATGCAGTTTTCCTTTCTCAATCATCTTGCATCGTCCTTGTGCATACATAATATTTACAAAGAGGAACTGAACGTCTATCAACAATTATCTAACCTATAAACCTGGCTGTGCTACCCGCTCACCTGGGGCATCTGCGTTCGTGGGGCGTTCTTGGCCGCTCGATCGTTTTACTCTGTCTGGTTTTACCTGTCTGTCGGCTGTAGGGCCGTCCGTTGCTTTTGCACCCGAGCGCTCAAGGTACCGCCGAGCGACAAAGGTAAGAGGAATCTGCCAGTATCCTTGTGTGTGCGTCCTTGTTGCTTCCACTTACTCCCTGACCTCCATGTCTCGTCTTTTTAGCTTTTTAGCATTTTTGCCAAGTACAAACAGCTGGATCTTGTGGCACTGCCGTTGCACCATGGCGTCGGCTTGGCGAGCAGCGAGCATGGCTGATGACACAACCTTCCACTATTGGTCGGCGTGAAGGACATAGGCTCGGGTCGCATTTATCCACGCCAAGGTGAGCTTCACCAATTCCAATCACCCATCTTCCCGTTATCTCTTTGGGCAAAGCGATGGGTATGGTAGTTTGAGATTTTCGTATTACTGTTTTGCTTTGGGCTGATCTTTCTGTTTTGGTAGATGATTATCTAATTTGTATAGTGTCCTGGCTTGATGAATTATCTGAGAGTTTTGGAAAGCTTCACTTGGGAAGAACAATTATGCTCTTACTTGTATGTATGTTGACTTCGCAACTTTTCTTTTTAGCAGGCTGCTTGAATTTTAGGTGAGCCGATAGGGCTCACAAGCATCGGTGTTGCATTCATGAATCTCATATACGCAGGTAAAAATTTCCCCCTCTCAAAATATCATTTTAGTGCATGATGGATGTTTGCTCACTTCCGTGCAAGCAAATGCTTGTGTGTACCATAGTGGTATCAGCTGTTATAATTACCTAACGTTCTGACCTTATTGTTGATTGGTGGTAGCAGTAAATGACGTTTGCGTTGCTTGAGCTTGAGCTGCCACAGTTCATGTGATTATCGTCATGTCCGGGACAGAACATAAATTCAGTTTTCATTTTAATTGAGTTCTCATGTGTCAGCTTGGATGTAGTTACTGTCTCGCCTCCAAATTAGTTCCGTGCAAGCAAATGCTTGTGTGTACCATAGTAACGTTCTGACCTTATTGTTGATTGGTGGTAGCAGTAAATGACGTTTGCGTTGCTTGAGCTTGAGCTGCCACAGTTCATGTGATTATCGTCATGTCCGGGACAGAACATAAATTCAGTTTTCATTTTAATTGAGTTCTCATGTGTCAGCTTGGATCTTGTTACTTTCTTGCCTCCAAATTAGTGCTGCACTTGTGTTAGCTAATTTAAGTACCAAAATCTTCACGCTGTGTATTGCAGGGCATTTTCTATATTGTTCCCCTGCAGCTTATGATGCCATAAGTTGATAGCTAAGTATGCACGTCTTTTCTATAAAAAACTGCTTTCTCTTACTACACAGATTTCTCTCTTGGTTCATACCTAGCTAAATTTTACATTATACATCATGAATTCTGCTTTGTAAAATGAGGACCTTATGGTGCATGAAAATATTGGCTCAAACTCTATAATATATTCATAAGAATCTTTTTCTATTCAGCCACTAACATATGCTTTATAAGATATATGTTTGTACATTTTCACTGTGCTACCTCTGTGTGCTCGTTTTTTTTTGTTATGCATCATGTTCTTTCCTTGCCAGAGCTTGTTTATTGCTTCAATTTTACTGGTTTTTGCTTAGATAATCCCTCTAGGTGTGTAGTTTTACACAATAATACGACCTTTAGAATGCTAAAATCTCCAGACCTTTGCTTCCGTACTTTCGCCGAACTGAACTTATGTAAAATACACCAACCAGAGCTTAGTCTTAGATATTTTGTTTGTAATTTAAAATTCCTTAGATTGGTCACTCCACCATTACAATGTTGTTTATAGAGGCAAAATGATTGTATATATATGACTGGTTGATACAAAATCTGGACAGTTTGTGTCAGTCCTTTATCTTGACATTTGCCTTTTATGAATCTACTAATGTTTTTTTACATTTCCTGTGCAGCTATGGTTATAGGGCGTCTACAGGAAAAGCAATAATCTGAATTCCTAAGTAATTATAACAGCAAAATTGTGATTTTCTTAGGTATACCATTGTTGTTTTGCTGAATGAATAACAAGGTAGTCCAGTAGAATTGTAACTTGTGAGCCCTGCAATTAGTCCGTGCAAAGTATGATGCTGGTTTATAGAAGGTTTGTTGGAAGCTTTACTATGGGCTGTTTTACTTGCCAAACAAGTTTTAAGATCAAGTCAGACCCTTTCATGGCTTCCCTTATTAAATGATGTACAAATAATTTTACTGCTTAGTGTAAGTAGATAACTGCTTGGACTGGCTAGTCTGTGTGTCCAGCCTCTTTAGCTCTGTGTGAGCTGTCTTTTTATTACTTTTCAGTCGGAGACTTTGGAACCTTGTTGGAACCTTTTATTTCGGTAATAAGATGGCCGTATGCATCATTCTGATGCAGAGGCCGGGGAGATCCCCCTTTTCGAAAAAAAAGATAACTGCTTGGATTAATTTGCAGTGAAAATATGTGATTTTCCCTCTTCTTTCTCTTCTTAGACACTAGTAGAAAAGAGGGCTTTGGTTCAGGCCGGGTCAGCCCATTAGTCCCGGTCCAGTCCAGAACCGGGACCAATGGGGGCACTGGTCCCGGTTCGTGAGGCCAGGGGCCTGCCGGGCCTCGTGGGGGCATTGGTCCCGGTTCGTCTGGCCCCTTTGGTCCCGGTTGGTGGGACGAATCGGGACCAATGGGCCTCGCTCCTGGCCCACCACCATTGGTCCCGGTTGGTGGCTTGAACCGGGACCACATGCTGCCCTTTAGTCCCGGTTCATGCCACGAACTGGGACCAATGAGGTGCCTATATATACCCCTCGCCCGCGAGCAGAGCACTCCAGTGCTCTATTTTTCTCTGGCCGGCGAGGGGAGGGCTTTGTGGTGCTCTAGCTCACCTCCTATGCACATGAGATGTTCGATGAAATGCCCGAGCCACACTAGTTAAGCTTTCTCCTCTCGAAGCTCGACCTCAAAGCTCCATTTTCCTCGAGATTTGTCTAGGTTTAGCGGCCCGTCACGTCCCATTCCCGTCTTCACCGTCGTCGATCGCCCGCGCCGATCTCGTCGCCGGCACCACCGTGGTGAGCTTCTTGTTCTTATCTTCTTTCTGAAAGAAAAAAAATTCTTATTTTAGATAGATACTTGTCTAATTTTCTTACTATTGTATTGCTTGTTATTATATAGTGCGACGGTTTTGGTACCCGCCCCCGTCGGCCCTCGTCCTGTCTATGATTCGGATGTGGTATATATTATCTTTATAACTATTGGTTCATTTATTGTTTATGAAAATTATGCCGACCAACGTGACATAGATTTTATTTATCTAGGAGGTATGTGAACCGGAAATTCCAACCGACCCTATTGTCGAGAGGTTAAATTTAGTTGAAAAAGAAACAATTTCTTGAAGGAAAAAACAAAAAATTGAGGAGGAGAAGATGACATTGGAGTTGCATGTTGCGGATGTCGTCGATGATCACAAGATCAAGATGGATGCAATGCGCTTGAAGATTAGAAAGATTAGAAAATATGCCATTCATACCGAGGCTTGGTATCATTATGCCGTTGGATCAATTGTTACCTTGGTTGCGATTATGATCGCATTTGTTTTCGCATTGAAATGTTTTACATAGTTTCAATGTATGGTTTAATTAATTAGATGCTCTGGAGAGCTATATGTTGTTAGATGAGAACTATGTATGTACTTTGGTTTTAATGTGATGATGAACTTCTATTAATTTGGTCACTTAATTATCTATTCGTGATGTTCTGTAATGGTTTTTGACACACTTAATTATATATAATGCACGCAGATGAAGCGGCAATGGATGCACGGTGACAGACACACCTCCGAGTACATTAAGGGCGTGCATGATTTTCTTGAAGTGGCTGAGGCAAACAAGCAGAATGGTTTTATGTGTTGTCCATGCCCTAAATGTGGGAATACGAAGTCTTACTCTGACCGAAAAATCCGTCACACCCACCTGCTTTACAAGGGTTTCATGCCACACTATAATGTTTGGACGAGGCACGGAGAAATAGGGGTTATGATGGAAAACGACGAAGAAGAAGAGGACGATGACAACTATGTGCCCCCTGAATACGGTGATGCTGCAACGGGGGAAGCTGCTGAAGATCAAGAGGAACCAGACGATGTGCCCAATGATGCTGCAATGGGCTGTTGAAGATCAAGAGGAACCAGTGCCAGATGATGATAATCTCCGTCGGGTCATTGTCGATGCAAGGACGCAATGCGAAAGTCAAAAGGAGAAGCTGAAGTTCGATCGCATGTTAGAGGATCACAGAAAAGGGTTGTACCCCAATTGCGAAGATGGCAACACAAAGCTCGGTACCGTACTGGAATTGCTGCAGTGGAAGACAGAGAATGCTGTGCCTGACAAAGGATTTGAGAAGCTATTGAAAATATTGAAGAAGAAGCTTCCAAAGGATAACGAATTGCCCGACAGTACATACGCAGCAAAGAAGGTCGTATGCCCTCTAGGATTGGAGGTGCAGAAGATACATGCATGCCCTAATGACTGCATCCTCTACCGCGGTGCGTACAAGGATCTGAATAAGAAGAGGACCTGCAACATTTGCACGAAAAAGACGGCATGCCTCCGAAGCAGTATGAAGGTCCTGGCAGCTACGCTCTTACGAAAGAAGAGAGAGAAATCTTCTTTAAATGTCTGCTCAGTATGAAGGTCCCGACTGGCTTCTCGTCGAATATAAAGGGAATAATAAATATGCCAAAGAAAAAGTTCTAGAATCTAAAGTCTCATGACTGCCACGTGATTATGACGCAACTGCTTCCGGTTGCATTGAGGGGGCTTCTACCGGAAAACGTCCGATTAGCCATTGTGAAGCTATGTGCATTCCTCAATGCAATCTCTTAGAAGGTGATTGATACAGAAATCATACCAAGGCTAAGGAGTGATGTGGCGCAATGTCTTGTCAGTTTCGAGCTGGTGTTCCCACCATCCTTCTTCAATATCATGACGCACGTCCTAGTTCATCTAGTCGACGAGATTGTCATTCTGGGGCCCGTATTTCTACACAATATGTTCCCCTTTGAGAGGTTCATGGAAGTCCTAAAGAAATATGTCCGTAACCGCGCTAGGCCAGAAGGGAGGATGTCATTGGGTTTTGTGTTGACTTCATTCCTGGCCTTAAGAAGATATGTCTTCCTAAATCGCAGTATGAGGGGAGACTGACTGGAAAAGGCACGCTAGGAGCGGACTCAATAATATGTAGGGACGGGCATTCTTGGTCTCAAGCACACTACACAGTTCTACAGAACTCTACCTTGGTGACCCCGTATGTCGATGAACACAAGAACAGTCTCCGCTCCAAACACCCGGAGCAGTGCAACGACTGGATTACATGTGAACACATCAGGACTTTCAGCAGTTGGTTGGAAACATGTCTCAGAGGTGACAACACTATTTGTGATGAGCTGTACTCATTGTCCAGGGGACCATCTTTGACTGTATTGACTTACAAAGGATACGAGATAAATGGGAATACATTTTACACGATCGCCCAAGATCAAAAGAGCACCAACCAAAACAACAGTGTCCGCTTTGATGCAGCAACCGAGAGGGGAAAGGACACATATTATGGTTACATAGTGGACATATGGGAACTTGACTACGGACATATTTTTAAGGTCCCTTTGTTTAAGTGCAAATGGGTCAATCTGTCAGGAGGCGGGGTACAGGTAGACCCACAGTACGGAATGACAACGGTGGATCTGAAAAATCTTGGGTACACTGACGAACCGTTCGTCCTAGCCAATGATGTGGCACAGGTTATCTATGTGAAGGACATGTCTACCAAACAGAGAAAAAGAAAAGATAAGGAAGTGAATACATCATACGATGAGCCAAAGCGCCACATAGTTCTTTCAGGAAAAAGGGACATCGTGGGAGTGGAGGGCAAGACAGACATGTCTGAAGATTATGAAAAGTTTCATGAAATTCCTCCCTTCAAAGTCAAGGCTGACCCAAGCATCCTGATAAACGATGAAGATTATCCATGATTACGGCGCAATAAGCAAATGACAGAAGCGAAGAAAAAGTGAAGACTTTCTCCCGCAACTATTATGATGATACCATGCCAACTTTGTAACAGACGAGTATGATACCATTGTCCGTTTTGTACACGAAGTGCATCCAGTTTTTGCCGTAACCCTCTCAACTTTCTTGCACATGCTATGTGGATGAAATGATGATACCATGCCAACTTTCAACCTTTTCAGAGTTCATTTGAAATGCTTTTCAGAGTTCATTTGAAATGTTTTTCAATTTCAGGGTCTTATAGCTCAAAATAATCAATAAATGCATGAAAATAAGAAATGAAGTCAGAAAGGGTTGAAAATTGATGATGTGGCTTTGAATGGTGCATTTTGAACACACAAAAAGTCAGGAGTTCAAATAAGTTTTAAAAAATGAAATCCCTTTGTAACAGACGAGTTTCCGTATGAAATCCTGATACTTCGAAAGAGATTGTCCGTTTTGTACACGAAGTGCATCCAGTTTTTGCCGTAACCCTCTCAACTTTCTTGCACATACTATGTGGATGAAATGATGATACCATGTCAACTTTCAATCTTTTCAGAGTTCATTTGAAATGCTTTTCAATTTTAAGGTCTTATAGCTCAAAATAATCAGTAAATGCATGAAAAATGGTGCATGAAAAATAACAAATAAAATAAATAAGTAATTAGAAATAAAATAATATCAAAGTATTTTCTGTTCAAAACATTATAAGCAACCTCTAGTATTATTGAAACTAAAATTATCTAAAATTATCAAAGTATTTTCTGTTCAAAACATTATAAGCAACCTCTAGTATTATTGAAACTAAAATTATATAAAATTGATGCAACTAAAATTATCGAAGTATTTTCTGTTCAAAATCATTGAAAGCAAAAAGAATTTTCATAAAGAACTTTTTTGTTATAAACTTTGATAGCAAAAAGAATTATCATAAAGTAAAATAAATAAGTAATTAGAAACAAAATAAAATAAAATATATAAGTTTTTTGTTGTAAGTAGAAACAAAACAAAATAAATAAAGCAAAAAAAGAAAACAAAAAACAGGCAAAAAATAAAAAATATGCCACCTACTAGGCCACCACGGCCTGAATACGACTAGAAACCCATCGATGGGCCAGGATTCAGGCCCGCAGAAGGCCCAGTAGGCCCATCAGGCATAGCAGTGACAATTAGGCCCGTAAGCCTGCAATGGAGAGGAGCTCGAGAGGGGAGCGGCAGTGGGGCTTATAAACCACTGCGCGCCCCTCTCAACTAGCGAGGTGGGACTAAACATTCGACGCGGGCGCAGCAGCACAAGGCCTTTGGTCCCGGTTGGTGGCACCAACCGGGACTAAAGGGAGGGCATTGGTACCGGTTAGTGCCACCAACCGGTACCAATGCCCTCCCTTTAGTCCCGGTCAGCAGCCCAAAAGGTGGGAAGCGGCGGCCTTTGGTCCCGGTTGCTGCTATGAACTGGGACCAAAGGCCTGGGTATATAAGTAGCGCTTAGGAAAATTTGACGAACTCATCGCTAGTTGCCCCGACGACACCGAGCTCATCGACACCGCCAGGCTGCCCAGATCGGCGTCGTCCGCTGCCCCGACGTCGCCCGCCGCCCAGACGCCGTCCGCGCGCCGCCCCGACGCCGTCCGCGCGCCGCCGTCGTCGCCCCTGCCCCGTCGCCGCCAGGCTGCCCCGACACCGCCCGTCGCCCCCGCCGACGCCATCGTCGTCGCTGTCGCTGCGGGGAAGCACCACGCCGGCTCCCGCGACCCGTTCATCCCCGAGGCCGTTTGTCCGCCGCCGCACCGATTCCGGCCGGCGACCTCGACCCCTCCCCGCGCTGTGAGCCCCTGCCTCCTCCCCTTTCCTTCTCATTGCCGTCCCCGCACGCCATCCGTAAGCGCACGCCACCGCCAACCATCGTCGCCGTCGCCGACCACCGGCCTATTTTTCATTTTTTTGTTACGATGTATGTATGTTCACTGTATAATGCTCTGTATATGCTGTATAATGCTCGTTTTTGCATTTTTTTTGTTACCAAGAAAAAGGTCTATTTTTTGGTGATATGTATGTTCATATGCTCATTAATATTTAAGAAAATGTTCATATGCTCATTTAAGAAAATGTTCATATGTAACATTTAAGAAAAAAAGTAAATGTATGTATGTTCATATGCAAAGAATTATTTTTTCTTCTTCTCCTCTTTTTTTTCTTCAATCTTCTCCTCTATTAATATCTTCTTCTCTTCTTTTTATTTCTTCTTCGTCTTCTTATTTTTATCGGATATGTCGTTGTCGATATACCCCGTGTCCCGATAACTTCGACACGAGGGGGGGTCGACCTACCCCCTCCCCGATAACATTATTTTCCCATGTATGTATGTCGTCGTTGTCGATATAACCCCTCCCAGATAACTTCGACCGTGATAACTTATACCACGGGAGCACCCCCCAGCCCTCTCGCTCGACAAAAACTCTCGAGGACACCCAAACCCTAGAAAAAACGATGTCGGTCTCCTACCCCCTCCCGCCGCGCCCCTACCCTTGAAGCGTTGCCGAGGCCACCCCAAACCCGGAATAAGCTAGGTCTACGTTTGCACTAATATATCCACCTGCTATCATGTTTGTGTAATAATTGACATGTTGTAATATTTGCAGAAACAATGGAGCACGGACGAGACGAGGAAGCAGAAGAGGTGTTGGGGGGACATAATCTTAGCCGGAGGTGATGTCTTGTCGTATCTTAACAATAATGATGGTCTGGAAGAACAGGGTGAAGAAGCAGGCTAAGGTGATCGAAGAGTGGAGGAGGAAAGACATGATTATGATGGCTCCGGTGACCCAATGCTGGTGCAAGAAGGAACCCGTGGTGACGGCTCCGGTGACCGAACAGAGTCCGGCCAGGTAAATATATTAGTTAAGCCTGTGCTGACTAGCTAATTGATGCATTCATTGTTTTGGTATGTACACATATTAATTAACTCTCGTCTTTCTTCTATTTTCTAGCCCTCCGGATCGAGCACAACTTCGGTAAAGAGACGAGGCCCGAAGAGAAAGTTGCGCTTGGATGAAAGGTTTGAGATCACAGCAATCGCGCGCGACGGCCAACCGATTGAACCCATCCGGACAAAGGAAGCATTTGCTGCTCAGTGTGGGGTTCTTGTTAGGACAAGATCCCGATCAGCATCCACCAATGGTATAAGCCTAAGAAGGAAGACCCTGAGGTGTCTTATGTCAATGATATGCAGAAAGATGATCTTTGGACTGAGCTGAAGGCAAATTTCACCCTACCGCCAGAGGAGGATCCAGAGAAGCCAGTTAAAGAGCAATTAATCAAGTCTCATGCTCTTAAGAAGATGGCAGACCTATTCAGGAGGTGGAAGAATGAGCAGGAAATATTTGTCGACAAAGAAGAGACACCAGAATTCATCGGCAAATATGAGAAGATCAGAGATCACTGGCCCGCATTTGTGGCCCAAAGACATCGGAAAAGAGTAAGAAGTTGTCAGCGACAAACAAGAAAAATGCTGCGAAGAAGAAGCTTCACCATCGCATGGGGTCAGGTGGCTACCTCAAAGCCCGGCCTAAGTGGGCCAAGACTGAGAATGATCTGCTTGATAAAGGGATCGAACCAGAGACAATGAACTGGCCAGACCGTTGCCGGACTTGGTTCTTCGGGGCTGGCGGAAAATTGGACCCTGTATCAGGGAAGTGCGTTTGGACGGACGAGCTTTTGAGAATACCAGTCAAGAGGCTTCAGCACTATATCGATGCAGCGCAGCAAGGGACGTTCGTTCCAGACAGAGAGAACGACGAGCTCACAATGGCCCTCGGGAATCCTGAGCACCCTGGACGGACACGAGGCACGCCAGGAACAAGGGAATACCATTTAGCATGCTTGCTTATCAGTTTGATTGACCTCTATTTCTTGTAAAGTGATTGTGGCAGGAACAAGGGAATGATTTCTGTGGATACTACGTTTGCGAGTCCATCTGCCACACGACCTGTGAGCGGGGCTACTCTGACGAACAATATGAAGTGCGTAAGCAATAATATTCACAATTTTATTTTATTACCATCATTTGTGTTGAGTTTCATTAATTCATATATATATATATATATATATATATATATATATATATATATATATATATATATATAGAGTCGCGCTATTCGTCACCCTGGGTGAGGAATTCTTATTCCTCACCCCAGCCAGACTGTGTGCCCACGCTTGAAAAGACAATCTGTAAGAAAAAATAGGTTTGTGAGGTAATATTACAATGTGGAAGAAGGAATGAGTTCCCGCACTAAAACCACCGTGAAACAGAAAAAGTGCAAGGTAATCTTACTGTTTGCATGTGAGTCAATTACGTCCCGTAGGTGTGGAACCAATCTGGCGCATCTTGCTGTAATTTTATGGCTACTCAGGTAATCTTACAGTAGCAAGGCGTTCTTGTCTTTTTTGTTTTTGTTTTTTTATATAAGGCTACTTAGGTAATCTTACAGTAGCAAGGTGTTTCTCGCAAAAAAAGGAACGTAGACTTATATCTAAATGAAATATGGTGTTTCTCGCAAGGTGTTTCCTTGTGTATATTTCGTTAGTTCTATTACTCTTTCTATTGTATATTGAATACACCGTGTCTCTAGCAAAAATGAAATATGGTAAATGATTTAAGTAATATAGGCACTATCACAATTCTGTAAGAGGCACTGTGGTAACGGTAAGAAACACAGGGAATAATTCACTCTGTACACAAGGAATTTTTAGTAACAACAGAATAACAAAGTGGTCTAGTACATAGATTGCATGTAGTTGTTCCAAGAAATACCTCACGCAATAAAAATCATCCTAGCAATTACAAATAAAATTCATTTGGACACAATTGAATGCCATATAGCACTAAGTAACCAGCAACATGGAAATTTCAGAAAACACTATTACAAAACAGAATAGTACCAAATTTGAAAACTAACTACTCTTGAACTTGTTCTTCAAGTAGCTTAATTTGTAGGTGACCAGAGATTTTACATCAACTTCATATGTTCAGCAATCTCTCTAGTGACTGAAACATTGTTATCCATGGGCTGTAACCAACATAGTCATCAAAATGAAACAAATAGTTGGTCAGACACACATAATCGTAGAGCAAAATGCCAAAACCGCCAAGGATATAGATGGATCAACATTAAATGGAAGCATGGAACTGAAGAAACACAAATCTATTCTAGTGGTAAGTGGTAAAAATACGAGGAAGAAGAAATTAACCATATATGAATGGATTGCTCTGTAAGACAGGAAAATAGGTTAAATGTGAATATATTCAAAATTTCCAAGTATATAAGAATCTAATGCAAAAATGATTGTGTGGATCTTCTTTACAGTATCCATGGCTAAAGAATAAATTAAATTCAAGGAACCAGCTGGCTAGAATCACATGATTACTCGCCAAAAAAGTATATTCCTATCTGGTTTATTCTACAGAAAACAAACAAGCAACAGCCTGAATGCAAAATCAACATTCCATGTTATAGAAGATTACTTCTGGACTAAGGGTAGGTTAAACAAAAAAATCAGCAATGTTTGATAGGACGGATGAGGGTCAGGGTCCACCTCATGGTAATTAAAATAAATCTAACTCAGCTTTCATGAATATTGACAAACTGGGAGATGGTCAGTGTGCACCAACGTAATGTTTCCAAAGAGCCACATATGTAAATCAAACGCATCGTATGGATTCAACCCAAGTTTGCCAGCTATTGTAAGAATTCTGAGAGACAAGGTAATATACACAGAGCCAACAAAAAATAGGAGCATATCCAACTAATAAATATTCCAAACTTGCTTGCGATGTAGATTGCATCGCTTGTTTACATCGACGTAAAATAAGAGCACGTCCAGCTATATCCTTCTGTCAGCGTGCATCAATAGACCAAAACTAGAAATAAAAAGTTGCTTGACCATTCATTATTTGCCTTCAGCTCAGTCTAAAAATCCAAGAAGCACACCTGAGAAAGGTTAGTGTACTGCAGGTGTATGCACTACTTTCACAGAAGCTTAGTGCTTCCATGTATTGGTAAAGGAAAACCAGATTCTACATCTTTCATTTTGCTAATTGCTACCTAGAGAGTTCTGAAACCTCACTAGTGTTCAGGTCTGCACCTAGAGAGTTCTGAAGCCTTACTACTGTTCAGGTCTGCACCTGGAGAGTTCTGAAGCCTCACTAGCAGTTTTCAGAACGAGTTAACATTTAAAAAAGAGACACGTTTGTGTCCTTTAGCAAGTCATTGAATCAATAGACCCTATAGAGGAATAACACTAGAGTACCTTCTTAGATCCAGATAAAGGTGATAGCTCTGTTTCTTGACTTTCTTGTCTGTTTTCGATGAACTGTTCCTTCTTTCTTCTTAGGAGCTCCACTGCTACAAACAAAAGGAACCATGTCCAGCCGTTTTCACTTAGAGTGGAGTAGGGATGCTGCTACTGTATTAGGATGGTCATCCCATCATTGTGAATCTGCTCTGTTGCAGAAGATGGAATAGAAGGAAACCAGAAAGGGTAAAGCACAAGAAAATGTAAACAAAAAATAAGCTGTACCCGAGCGAAGGTCTATTCCATCACCTCCTTCAGTATGCAAGCTCCCCTCTTTTCTTTCATCTCCTTTTCTGGTCTTCTTCCTTTTTCTTTGCCCTGTTTCCAAAAAATCAAGAACCCTAACCCTAAAAATTGAGAAATTCATGGAGGAAAGGGGAAGGAATACGAGGTGGGAGATCTTACCGGAGAGCAGACCACCGGAGGTGGAGAGGTACGTCGAAGAAGGTCGTTGCCACCGCCGAGCTCGCACCATATCGTTCCACTGCCCAATTCGCCTCCTAGTCGCCACGGCATAAAGAGAGAATGGGGGAGTACTCCACGCACGAGAGAGGGGAGTGGCCCTTGCCTCCAGGTTGTCCCACCGGCAACGTTGCCGTAGCCGTCGCTGCCTCGGCCTCCGCAGTCGTCAGGGAGGAGGGACCGAAGAGAGAGGAACGGTGACGAGCCCACCCGCCGCTCGCAACTGATTAGAATTTTTTTTTGAGAGATTAGAGATAATGGTACGGGGGTGGGATACCTCCTATCAGCCAACCGCTTCCATCAATGTAAGATTACAGCAGGGGATTTTTTTATATATCGGTTGGAATTTGCTTAAGCTAGACTGTGGCTCGGTTGATGGACTAGGGTGAAGAATTTGTTATTCTTCACCCTGGGTTATTAATAGAGTTTCTATATATATATATATATATATATATATATATATATATATATATATATATATATATATATATATATATGTATGTATGTATGTATGTATTGACCCCCTTCTTCAAATTAGATCTTTCGGATGCGGGATGAACTCCTAGCACCAGATCGTATGCGAGCAATTCAAGAGGAATTGGCGGCATTCTTCCTTGACCACATGATCGCTAAAAACGGAGAATAGTATGTGGACCCTGTGTTCATATATAATTAGGAGATTATATTGTAAGAGATAATTATTGTATATATGTAGCCGGTAGTGTCGGATAGATATACGAGAACTTGTTATTCGACCAATCTCTCGGAGAAGGAGAGGTGGTCGATATCACTTCTCTCTGTATGCATATGTTCATGACGATCTTCTGTTTCCTTCATTTGCTTACTAGCTAGCGTGTCTAGTCCTCTCTATATGTATATAGTACGTAGCGTCGACCAAGCACGGAGATAAGAGAGGACACTTTTCTCTATTAATTAGCTAGCTAACACAATATATGAAACACCTAAATTAACCCACCAAAACCCCCCACCCCCCCCCCCCCCCCCCCCTTCAAAAAAAAACCCCAGCCCCTGAAATGCTGACGTGTGGATGCCTATTGGTCCCGGTTAGTGCCACCAACCGGGACCAAAGGCCCTCCTGCTTGAGCTCGCCGCACCGGCCACGTGAAGGCCCATCTGTCCCGGTTCGTGTAAGAACCGGGACTAAAGGGCTAGAGCATTAGTAACGACCCTTTAGTCCCGGTTCAAAAACTGGGACAAAAGGCCCTTACCAACCGGGACAGATGACCCTTTTTCTACTAGTGAGATCATCTCACTTTAACTATACAAAGTAATTTGTGAAGATATATGTTCCTTAATTTGATCCCACCGTCCATGACTAAACATATGTGATTAGTTGATTTGATTATTGTAATTAGTTTATTTCTTTAGTTCGCTGGAATCTCTTGATGTTTCCTTTTAGTTTAGAAGAATCTTATGGCTAATGCATTTAGTGTTTTGTCTCTGATGTCTTTCCCAAAAAGTGTACCTGATTAGACAAACTCTAGAGGCAGCCACCATGGGCTGCCAGTTATAACAACCTTATTTTTTTTGCAGCAAGGTACTGTGAAAGAAGAGGAGATGGATACGACTTTGAGATCTGGCATTCTCCCTGTTAGTGCTAATAGATTCAAATACGGAAAGAAACATAGGATTTCACAGACCGTACATCGCAGGCCAATCAACAAAGAAGGTAAATCTGCAGAAAGAACTGTTGTTTGTTAATTCCTTTTCACGTACTCATTTTTGTTTTTAAACCATCTTTGGACAGTACCTGAATATGCACGCAAGAGGATCACTTTAGCCGATGGACAACACATAGTTCGTGGTAAGAAACTGCCTGTCTCCCCCTATTTATACCACGTTAAGCATACTAATTAACATGAATTGGCCGTTAAATTCAATAGGTACCCGAGGTTAGGGGTACATATAGATGAGCTGAGATATTATTTCCTGTTTGCAAATAAGGTGACACTATATAGACAACATGTTGGCAGTTTGAACAGCTTAATAGACACAAAGAAATTTCCATTGCCTGTTTGTAGCCTAAGCAAGGCGTTTGCAACGAGTGGCCAAAGAATAGTAATCCCTTGCCGTCCTTGCATTGTTCTTTCTAAGAATACTGGTAGGCTGCATCTTGACAACGTTTGCTATCTATTGCAGTACTTTTCCTCTCACTTCACAAAAGAATACCTCAAGACTCAAGAGACACATGTATGAAGGGCATACTAATTTGCCAATCAAAGTTGGCAACGTGTCAATGTTGTTGCTTGGCTTATCATGGGAGTCGACAAGAGATCTACCATCACAACAAACTGGGCTCAATTCTTTCACATGACAAATATGAGAACAGGAGCACCATATGTGTTTGCATTCGAGGAACTAGCGGGGGAGCTCCATCTCACCGTACACTCCCCCTGATAGCGGCACAGGCAGCCACCGTCATTAGCTGATAATATAGCTTAGGTTCAGGAATTACATCATGTACTGCTTTTGTGGCCCATGTAATCTGCTTTGCATCACCTTATGCTTTCGACTCGGCTACTTGGTTGTATGAACTGGGAAGTACCAATGCTCCAAATGGTCTAACTGTAGAGCCAACACCTTTCATAGGATTTAGAGTGCCTCAATGCGTTGAGTAAATCAATTCTATGTTTCTTCCTTTTACAAATGTGTCGTAATTATTATTCAAATAGTGCTTGGCCTTAGTTGTTTCTAAATCAACCAAATATGCATGGTTTGAATACTCGGCTCGCTCTCGCTTTTTGCACCATCGGCGCAACGGGTCATCTACTCTTAAGGCTCTCGCTTTAGTGCATTCAATCATAGCATGTAAATCATTTTCCTTTGTACATTCACAAATGCTGCAGATTACATCCTTCTCAAGAGTTTTGAATTTATTTAGCTTTGTGGGCAAAGAACCAGTCGCTACTCTCCAGCCGAACATTTTAATTCTCTCTGATATTTTCGCCTTCCAGATCATGTCCTAAAAACTCCATATGTTTCAGATTCTTAGAAGGATGTAATACTGGTCAGTAATTGTAACTGCAAACCTCAGTCTCTTGGTTTTGTTTAATACCGGACCATTTGTTTCTCTTAATCACTCTCATGATACTTATTCTCATATCCATGCATGTATTTGAAGCTAACTAAAGAGTTTCCTATTCTGAGAAGGGTTCAAGCAATTCACTAAAAATTGTAGGTAGCATGGACTGGTCACTTGGAAATTATTGTATTTTGCTTAGACAGAATATTTATTCCAGAGTTGACAGGTTGTTGACAAGTTGCTGGTGACCACATTGGTCTATTTCTGAGGTGTTACTTGAGATCTTCTATCTCAACCAAGAATTGAAGAAAGCATGAGTCACAACCAAGAATTTATTTTTGGACACACCTTTGTTGTCATTTATTTTGCTCTATGGCCCTGTAATTTGCTCAGAATTAGGCCAGGTCTGGCCACCACTCACAACCCCATGCATAGACATGTAGAAGGGCAGAGAGGCTGCAGCATCACTACCCTTGGTCGTCATGCCGTGACACTGCCCTTGTTGATAGTATGTTAGTGTTTCCTCGCGTTATATTGTGAGATCGCTGTAAGTTGGCATCTTCGAGTTGCTTCCAATGGCTAAATTTCAATGTCAGTTGTAGAGTTTTTCAAGCACGCAACGGTTCCAACAATTTATAGCAGTGGTTTTCATTTTTGTTGCGTTTTCTAGAGGCTAGAACTTTGATGGGTAGTTCTTAGTGTGATTCTATGGATACAGAGCCCAAGTAAACCGCTTCTCATCGCCTGTATTGATCGTCGATTATCTTAGTATACAACACATTTTTCATATACAAGATTTGACCGAATGGTTCTGATGCCACAAAGTAACCGTGCTTTGTTAGTACATATGTGAATACTTATACTTTATTCAAGACACATTCAGTTTCTTTTTTCCTTTGCAAATAGTCTGTAGATGTAGCGTTGGTCTGAGCCCCTAAAGTGTCGTATACTATTTCCTGCCTGGATGATGATGTTGAAGGAATTTCTGTTATGAACAATGAAAACATTCAACCACAGTCACTATGAACAATTGACTGAACAAGTTTTCAGCGCCGATGATCCACCAATCACACTGACTAATGTTCATCACTTCATAACGCTCCCTATCTACCTTTCTTCCTAATAGCATTGTAAATATTCTATCGTAAGCTTCTTAGAACACTATATATCATGAATAATTAATGTGTTCCAATTTTTCCTAAATATATTTATGTTCACTCTTTCAATACTTGCCTTACTCTCGCCCCTTGCGCCATCAGCGCAACGGGTCATCTAGTGGGGTTAAACCCTCAGCAATATGTACCATCTTTCAGATTGCTTTGGCATGCCAGTTGAAGAGAAGGTGTTTAATTGTTTCATTGCTATTACAGAAACAACATCTCTTATTCTCTTTCCAATTTATTTTTGATAAATTATATATTTTCAAAAAACACCCCGCCTTGCAGGTACCAAAATGATTTTAATATTGAGGGGGACTTTTATTTTTACATATCAATCTGTGGACGAGCGGAGTGTTTGTGCTCATCAAGAACTGGTATATTGTGTGGACAATTATCAATGCAACGTAACAATGCATGAACAACTTTTCATTTTTGTTTTTGCCTGTGCACTCAAACAAGAAGCACGTGTGTGCATTGCAATGCAGACATTCCAGCAGTTGACGACACAATAATAGCTAGTTGTTGGTAGACATTCACGATATCACAAGTGGGCCCGACGACAACACAAAACAAGATCAGTTGGGTTTGATCAGATGCACAATTAGCCAGGCTATCTGACGGACAAGCCATCGATTGAAACAAACAAAAGTTCCAAACGATTGATTACAAGGGAAATATCAATAAATACTCCCTCCCTTCCGGTTTAGTTGATTCATCTAAAAAATTCAAAGTTCCATTATATTATTATTAGGCTCACTTTGAGTCTAGTTGTGTTAAATAACTTTGAGTCCCACACCATATTTAATTCATAGAGATGAGAGAGAGAGAGAATTAGTGGTCATGCATGCATCTTTTTCTACATACACCATGCAAGTCCAATAAGAGGGAGGGTCATGCATTTATTGTTTTGGGAGTCGATCATGTGGGAAATATTTCATTGGGCAGTTTTTCATCCAAAAAACTCGTGCCATCCACTCACAATCTACCTTGGTTGATGAGATTTCAAATTTGATCCCTCTAAGAGCAAGTATAATAGGGTGACATAGGCAGGCTGTAAGACTTTAAATATTATACTTTTATCGAGTTGGGGGAGAGAGAAGAGAAGTGTGGTACTGATTAACAACCGGCTGTATCACGCGCTCCTAAACACTTTGTGAGAGAGGAAGGTGGACCATGTATCAACAAAGTAGTACATATTTATATGTCACTATTATACTTGCTGGCTATAAGCTTAGCTATAGATGATGCAGCAAGATCATATAGACAACATGGGCTATACTGTTAACCATGCTCTAAGCCGGAAGAGAGGGAGTAGTACACAGACCTCCAAGTTATAATCATTCCTTGGATATTTACGTGGACATATAATGGAGCTTAGCACAGTACACACTGTTGTACATTGACGGTGTTACATTTTTTCCACAACACACGGTAAGTAAACACAAACGAGAAGCGACACTATCGTACACACATACAATTTAGCTATGCTTCCATTGCTCCCTAAAAAAAGCTATGCTTCCAAGGCCACAATACACGAGTCTTATAGTTTTTGGACTTTACTTAAATATGATTTGTAGTCGACTGATGGTGCTTATTTCTTGCCAAAGACAAGGTTTCCATATGGTAAATAGTGACAGATAATTCCATAAGTTTTCTTCATCTTGGTTGCCTCCATCTCATTCTCCTTCAAGAACGCAGTCGACACTACCAAACTATTAGTGCACTTGTTTGGCTGTAGCTTGATGTAAATGTTGTACCCAAGGCTGGCCAGACAAGGTTGGTCTAAAGAGTACTACTGGGAGACGATGCTCCCTGGTTCACCCATGCCATCAATCTTGAGGGTGTTCGCGCAACATCTTGGTTGCCTCCACTATCTCATTCTCCTTCAAAAATGCAGTTGACACTACCAAATTATTAGTGCACTTGTTTGGCTGTAGCTTGATGTAACATTGTACCCAAGGATGGCCAGACAAGGTTGGCCTAAAGAATACTACCGGGAGACGATGCTCCCTGGTTCACCCATGCCAACAATCTTGAGGGCGTTTGCGCAAAAAGGTTTCCTGAGCTATAGCAACAAGGGTTACCAAGATGCTCATGCACCTAAGAACTTTTATGGTTTGAGATTTTGTAAGCACATATGATCGAAACATTAGTCTGCTCGCGCGTTTTATAGTACTCATAATGTCTTACATGCAGTCACTCACCTGCCCCAACAGCAGCATGAATTCCGCGCTTCCTCACGAGTTTTCAATGGCCAACAATATTACAGTGCCAAAACAGCATGAATGCTTCACGCCTTTGGGACCTCTACCAGGTAGGAACCGTCCGGTCATGTCCAAACCTGGGTTAGGTCCATAGGAGAACCAATATGCGTGCAAGAGTTCATGCAGCTTCCACTTGTTCTCGAGGAGACCATATGCATGGCTTCCTTGAACGAGCTGAGTGACCACCAAAATACACGGTGCGCCTCTCTTTTCGGTATCGTGAAGTTATAGGTCCTTCAATCTTTACGGTGATGATGGAACCCCACCTCCTCTCTTTGTTTCGCCCTCTTCGAAAAACGGCATACCGATTTACGAGACCGACTGCCACACATGATCAAAATAGGTAGTAACAGTTACTGGTTCTCAGAAACCGCAATTAGTTAACTGTGGAAGGTGATGCCAACTAGTGCCTACGGCCACCCAAATTGGGAGACAAAAAGAAGATGCTTCTCGCAGCACTATCGTAGCGACAGATGGCTGTCTTTACTACTCGACAAAACAGCAAACTTGTCCTACTTTTGCAAGGAGCTTCGAGTGTTTTACTCGCCAAAACACCAAAGATAGACTACAAACAATAATAGATAGACAAACTAAATGCGATTCTTGATTGATATCTAGTGTATCTGCCAACAAGTTTTGCTCGCCAGTGAGTAGGTGAAACAATGCACGGCTAGTGGCTGGTTCACTGCAAAAAATATGACCTTGTACGATGTTTCAATTTCGTTGCAATAGTAGATAAATACGTCGTCTTACTGCAATTTACGCGATGGAAACCTGCTCTTCACCTATTCCACATAATATTACATGTTTAGGTAAGTTTCTATTCTTTTTCGTCATATTTTTTCTGCTGCAATCACTATATAAGAAACTAACAAAGAAGACACCATGTTTGGAGGCACTGATTTAAAACATGTCTCTAATGACATATCAGAGACCGTTTACACCAGACGAGTCTCTAATGTATTTTCCATTCTTCAAGATAGTCAAATTGCGATGCAGACGCGGCTCAGCAACACAAGTCTGCAAGAACCATACCGATAAATCGTAGACTCGGATTATATACTACGTGCGTCTCCTTATTCTTGATCCGGACCCTAATTTTTATAGAATCCTGTTAACTCGGCTCGCGTCCATTCCCCTTCATCCTCGGCTCCTCCCTTATGCACTCTCTATCCCGCAGGCTGCCACAGTTTCAGTTACAATAGTATTTGTTGATTGGCCTTTTAAAATACTGTAGAGGCAAAATCTGTACAGGGAAAGTGGATAAAGTTGTAGTGTTTTGTTTGATCTTTTCTTACAGTGCTTATACTCTAAATTTGGTTAAGGATTATGGGAGTTACACATTTTTGATTGGTTTTCGTGTTGTCAGTTTCAGTGTAGTTCAGTTTTGAATCTGTTACAGTTAAGAGGCCTAACTAGTCCATATCACTATGGGAGTTACAAATTTTCAGGAATTTCTCATCAAGTTAAGAATGATCCAGGGTAGTTAAAGCCATTGTTCTGGCTTGTGAACTGAAATGTGAGGTTATAGCAAGCATGGCTCAGTATATATAAGGTTTTGGGAAAAATAAATAATTTTTGAGGTATGCTATTCATTTCAAGCCTTGATGGTTAAGACCTTCATTGTTATCTAAACATGCACTTGCGCTGTCGTGCATGTGAGTAGTGGAGTGGGCAATGCAAAGCGCCATTGTTAGTTCGAGTCATTTTTTAAATCCAGTTCTTCACAGAGTTCCCATTGAAAACACGGCGAAGAATCTTGGGAGCTTGACTGATAAAGAAATCCGAAGCTTCATATGTCCTATATATGGTTTCCATGAAAAACATGATGAATGAACCGTATTGGCATCATTCTGGCTTGGCATGTAAGAAGGTTCGATCCACCTCTGCGTTGTCTAACAGCCCTTTTGGTAAGCATTCACACATACCATGAATAGAGAATGACAAATCAAATTCTGCCATAAGATTAGCCTTCATGCATGTTCAGCTAATGTAGATCGTTTCATACAGTGCTAAACAATCCCATCGTCAAAAAAAAAATCCCATCTTTTCGTTTTTCATAAGCTCACTTACATGTAAAAACGACCCCATTGTAATAAATTCTTCCACTTTTCTCTCATCCAAAGGTAACCCTATTTGGAACAACCCTTGTGATCGGTGCAGACAGCACATCACACGAAAGATTTAGATCTGGGAGTAAGCTAGCGTGGCTGTGAATTGTCACAAAACAAGGTCTCAGGTTGCGAGACAATGTGAGAAGCAAATGTTGAACACCTTTATCTTCGTGATGTTCAGTAATTAAACGATTAGCATATCCTTCGTGATGTTTAGAAATTAAACACGAAGACTCACCTTCAGTCGTGTGAACTTTGCACACCCGAATATTATGGTTCAGAATTTTTTTTCCTTTCCGAAAGAGGCACGCCCGTGCTTCTCGCGAAATCACAACCGTACCTCTCGCGGAAGCAAAACCATGCCTCTCACGGAAGGAAAAAAAAGAAGAGAAAACGTGTTTTTTTTCCATTTCCGAGGAGGCACGGCCGTGCCTCTCGTGAAAGCACAACCGTGCTTCTCACAAAAAAAACGGAAAACGTGTTTTTTTTTTGTTTTCGAGAGGCACGGTCGTGCCTCTCGTGAAAGCACAATCGTGCCTCTCACGGAAGCAAAACCATGCCTCTCTCAGAAGAAAAAAAACAGAAAACGCGTACCTTTTTCGTTTCCGAGGGCACGGCCGTGCCTCTCGCGGAAGCAAAACCGTGCCTCTCTCAGAAGGAAAAAAAAACAGAAAACGCGTATTTTTTCGTTTCCGAGAGGCACGGCCGTGCCTCTCGCGGAAGCAAAACCGTGCCTCTCTCGGAAGGAAAATGTATAGAAAACGTTTTTTCCGTTTTCGAGAGGCACGGCCGTGCCTCTCGCGAAAGCACAACCGCGCCTCTCTCGGAAGCAAAACCGTGCCTCTCGCGGAAGGAAAAAATCAGAAAATGCATTTTTTCCGTTTCCGAGTGGCACGGCCGTGACTCAGGAAAACCGTGCCTCTCGCGGAAGCAAAACCATGCCTCTCGCGAAAGGAAAAAATGGAAACGCGTTTTTTCGCGCAAAAAAATTTGTTTTCCCTAATTTTTTTTGTACGAAAGTTAAGGAAGACCGGTGGAAAACCGAAACGTAAAAAAAACCCAGGAAAAACCGTTTAAAAAGCCGAAAAGGTGTGCAGAAAAATAAAAAAACGAAATCCGGAGGGAGTGTCCAGAGCACGATACGTGACGGGCGGCTGAGAGCACGCCAAGTGGCGCTGATCGTTGTAAGGCTCCCGAAGGAGCGCTCGTTAATTAGTTGCTCTCGGTTATGGCCACCTAATAAAGTGTTGGGCCGAAGCAGAAAAGAGATTGACCCAACAGGCCTTGGACATGCTAATAGCGAACTATGTGTCTCTATATCTATGAGCTATACAGGCCCAGGTAACACAGTGCAGAATATCTGTTCGCGTAAAATAACTCTTACCACTGAAAGAAATATGTGTTCACGAGTACTCCCTTCGTTTCAAAATATATATCTCAACTTTGTATTAACTTTGCAAAACTATTAGAATTCGTAGAGGGGTTGATTTGATGACTCGCACAAGGATGCTGATTTTTGGGACATGCGGCCACGCAATGCCGAAATCCCGTGCGCGCGTCATGATTGATACTTATTATAGCCCCGTTCGCAATACCTGACACACGTTAATCGCCCGCATCCGCAGAAATGTCGTGCTATACGTCCAGAGTGGACCAGACGACATTTATGTTCGTATGGATACAACCTTGAAGTCTACCGCGCCACAGCCACTGTTCTGGAGATGGCATAACCGCTCTTCATGACGTACTGTTTTAACGCACTTTTGGACATCGGAACCGGATCCTCTAACATTGAGAAAAAAAGTTAGAAAAGCTACAAGACTCTAACTTCCCTCCTTTCTATCCATACGATTATGTCTAAAACGATTTAAATTAATTTGTACATTGATGATCTACTCTGTACATTTATAGTAATTACATACAAGCAAATTGATGGTGAAATAAAATTAATTTAAATTATTTATATCTACAGTAAATACCAACCGTAAACAATCTGCTCACTACCTACTAACAGTCTCTAACTTCTCTTCTTCATTTTACACTAGGCTAGCACTGTAGCACCGTGACTTTCCTTCTCTATGTTAGAGGATCCGATTCCCTGAAAATCATGTTCGGTCGATTGATCTGCCGTTGGGTGTTTGTAATATTATAACATTTTCATCATAACAAAATTTGTCAGTTCCAAGGGAGACAGAATGGTTATTCAACGAGGTTTTTAGTTTGGGCCTTTTCTAATGTAAAGTGTATTTTTTATTTTTTTAAATACTAACTCAGAATGTACACTTTAAAAAAAACTACATACTAAATTTTAAAAACTTCATGAATTAAAAATATCACAAATTATAAAAAAGTTCTCAAATATTGAAATATTCATGAATTTTAAAAATATTCTTATAAAACAAAAACAGGGTCCACTAATTTTTGAAAATTCAAGAACTAAAAAGTGTTCATAATACTTTTTTAAAAATTATGAATCTACAAAAATATTTAGGCATATATTTTTTTTCATGAATTTGACAATTGTTCACTTCTAAAAAATGTTTATGAATTTTAAATAAAAAGTTTATGAATTTTACAAGTGAGGAAAATAAAGTTTAGGAGGAAAAAAAGAAGAGGAAATCAACAGGAAAAAGGAAAATGAAGAAGGAAAAAAGGGGTTAAACCAACAGAGAAATTACAAAAAAGGACGAAAGATTCCCTAAATCGGAAGAACCTTCACGGGGTGTGCGTTGATCGACAACAGCCCTATGCACGAACCAGGAATAGTAGTTGCAGTGTGTTAGTACTCCCTCCGGTCGTTTTTACTCCGCGTATAAGATTTGTATCAAGTCAAACTTTGTAAAGGTTGAGCAAATTTATATTAAGATATCAACATGTAATGATAAGTATTTATTAGGTATTGTGAATCTTGATATTTTTCTATAAGTTTGGTCAAACTAGAGATACTTTTACTTAGAGAAAACTTATATGCAGACTAAAAGTGAGTATCGCACCAAGCTGAATGCTAAACTCACAAGCTAGCTCCCTCCAAATAGATGGAGTATAAACCAAGTCAAAAAGTCAATGGTTTCTAAATTTGACCAAGCCTACATGTAAATAAATGAAAATAAATAATAAGAAAACAATATCAGTATATCCACCATTAGATATATTTTCATACAGTATTTATTCAACATTGTAGTAGTTAATAATTTCTTCTATATATTTTATCAAATTTTAAAGTAATTTTTTTTTCAACTGAATTATATGTCATCATCTATTTAGACACGAAGGAGTACGTCAGTAAGTACTGTAGGAGAGGAACGTCATGCAAAATTCTTTCTGCCTCTGCACTTTCAAAATAAATAAATCATAAGCACTTCCAAAAATTCTTTCTGCCCCTTCCCGTGGAAGAAAACTACAACTAACTGTTCTACGATAGGATACAGACACACCATTAGCAGTTTAGCACTACAACTAACTGTCCTTACATGATCGAAGTTGACTGCCATTTTCAGAGTTATATAAGAGTTGTGTAATGCAGATCAATCACTCAGCAGTTAGCACTACACGAACCGCGCAATACCCAACGTGTGCTAATAATCCTCTCAAACGTGTGCTCATTCACCAATCGAGCTAGTCATCGGCCTGTCGTCCGGCATAGTGGATGCACCGGAGCAGCAGCTAGCTGTTCAACTCACACCGAGGACGGAATGTCAACTGCTTGATCGAGCTAGCCGTTAACTGTCGGTTCGTTGAGCTTTGACATTCCGGCCGTGCGTTAGTTTGCAGCCCATATCCATGGCAGCAGCTCCCCACTACTCACCGCTGCTCCAAGTCGTGAGTTTCCTATTCACCTCCCTCTTCAATAATCACCCTCGCCGTACACGGTGCAATAGCAAAACATTCCCGGATTAATCACCGCCTTGTCGGCCAGTCTAATGTGCTGGAGCAGCGGCAGGAATGTCAACTGCTTGAGCTGTATCGCCATTGTGCACCCCACGTTCGCTTCCCACTTGCCTCTTCCGGCAACATTCCTCGCACGATTGTCATCCAGAGCCCTGGCTCTCCCCTTTGGAGCTAGCTAGCTATAAATAGCACGCAGAGCAGCGTGTATTCTCATCAGTCATCACCCAAGCTGATCACCACAAACACCAGGAACAGCCCCCCGAGCTAGCGACCACCATGGCGAAGATCGCCGCCGGCCTGGCTCTCATCGCGCTGCTCGGCTGCACGGCGCGTACCTGCCAAGCAGGGTACGGCTATCCCACCCCGGTCCCGTCCACGCCGAGCACACCTAGTCCTCCGCCGCCATATACCCCTAGCACACCCAGTCCTCCGCCACCCACCCCTGCAACACCCAGTCCCCCACCGCCATACACCCCGAGCACACCTAGCCCTCCACCGCCCACCCCAGCTACCCCAAGTCCTCCGCCCCCATACACCCCGGGCACACCTAGCCCACCACCGCCCACCCCAGCTACCCCTAGTCCTCCGCCCCCATACACCCCGAGCACACCTAGCCCTCCACCGCCCACCCCGAGCCCACCCACCGAAGGACTCGCGGTCGGCTACTACAAGAAGTCATGCCCTCGCGCGGAAGACATCGTAAGGGAAGTTGTGCGGGATGCCAACGCCGGTATCATGGCTGGACTCATACGTCTCTTCTTCCACGACTGCTTCGTCAGGGTAAGATTTTTTAACACTAGAACCTTCACATGTACAGTATAAATGTTTATTGTGTCATGAAATGTACGTAGGCTGATGTGAGTGTGGTGTATAATGGTTTATTTGTAGGGTTGTGATGCCTCCGTGCTTCTCGATCAAGTGGACCCCAACAGCCCAACAGAGAAGTTTGGCATCCCGAACCTGAGCCTGCGTGGCTTCGAGGTGATCGATGCCGCCAAGGCTAGAATCGAGAAGGAGTGTGGGAGCGACGTCGTCTCGTGTGCTGATGTTGTGGCCTTCGCCGGGCGCGATGCCACCTACTTCCTAAGCAACAAGAAGGTCTACTTCGACATGCCAGCTGGCCGTTACGATGGACTTGTTTCCTTCATTAATGAGACACTCCCCAATCTGCCACCACCCTTCGCCACCGTGGACCAGCTCAAGGCCAACTTCGCCTCCAAGGGGCTGACTGCTGATGAGATGGTCACACTCTCTGGTGCACACACAATTGGAATCTCCCATTGCTCGTCCTTCACCTCATCCTTCTCCGACCGCCTCAACCCAAGCACCTCTGACATGGACCCCACGCTAATGAGTTCTCTCCGCGAGCAATGCAAGTCAGACACAGGAACTGACAACACCGTGGTGCAGGATATCAAGACCCCTAACAAGGTCGACAACAAATACTACAAGAACGTGCTTAGCCACGAGGTGCTCTTCAGTTCGGATGCCGCGCTCATGATGGCAGATGATACAAGTGCAGCGGTGCGTGCCAATGCCAAGGACAATGGTGTGTGGGAGGAGAAGTTCAAGGAAGCAATGGTAAGGATGGGCGCCATCGACGTCAAGACCAATCTCAATGGTGAGATCAGAAGGAAATGTGGCGTCGTCAACTCACACTGAACCTATTGACCCGTTTCACGTTGAGATTGGCGAATAAGCTCACGACTTTTTCGTGTGTCCATTGATGTTTATTTTGGTTACCTCTCGTAATGTTGTTTCTAAATTTGATTTTCCCCATTGTTGTATTTATTCTTTCATTTTATTGCATTGTGGCATTTTGGTTTTCATCCTTTCCTCTTATGGAAGTTGTTTGTACAACAATATGGAGATCCTATAAATCTTGTATTATTGATATTGACATCATAATTATCTTGCTGTGCTCAAATATGTCTCCGTTGCATCGAAGAAGAATTATTGTGTGCTCAACTTAATGAATTTAATTATTGGGGGTTTTTTTAGCTTATCAAATTCAGAATTGGTAAGACGGAGGTGTCGATCACATCCTACTAAATACTCCCTCTATTTTAAAATAATTATTGTTTTAGGATTATGAAGGGGAACATACTGCGCAACTAAAAATTTGCCGTGAACGATCACACCTAGGAACACTATGAAGAGGTGGGTAACGATCACTGTCACAACAGCTAGAACACTACGGAGATAGTGCAAATTGTTAGTGAAGCGCGCCGATTTCCGTAGCCAGGTTATACTTATACCCCTTGCCGCAAGGATTTCTCCGGACTATCCTTCGATGTAGCATCGAAGTAGATGGTGCCTCTGAGGTATGCATGCATACTATACTAAGGGTATAGCATCACTTTGTGAGGCAGCACGGAGAACCGCCAAGAGAACTAGAGAGTACAAGATGCGCATTGGGAAACACTTATGGAGGAGGGAGAAGGCGGCGCCTGGAGGCTTGGTGTGCCTTTGGCGCATAATTGGCTGAACATTCTTGAATTTACAGCCACCTATACTCTACACATTGCAGGGTGGGAGAAGGAAATGATACCATGAGTGACAGAGCTGCTATTGCCAACAACACGATACACTAGGGGTCAATTCTTTTGGCAGCTTTAAATAAAATAAGCCATCCCCTCCCCAGCTTCTAGGGTCTAACGTGAGGAAACACTGACTTATTATTGACAAGGGCAGTGACAAAAGGATTCCCATATGCTGGAAATAGAACCAAGGTTGTATATATGATACATTCCAAGGTAATTTTGTCGATCCCGAGGATGCTAGTAAGTGTGCAAACTTCAAGAGATTGCATAAGGGATCGAAGCAAGCATAGTGGAGCTGGAATCTTCATTCTGATGAAATAGTCAAATAAATATGATGTCATCGAGGAAAGTGAAGATTCTTGTGTTTACAAAAATGTAAGTGGGAGCATGATAATATTTCTAAACACTGTGTGTGCATGACGCACTATTGATTGGAAATTATATAAATTTCTTGACACGAAATAGAACTTTATTGAAACTAATTTTTTCAGTAAAGTACTTAGGCAATATAGCCTTGGTATTAGGTATAATAATCTATGGAGATGGTAGTGCCTAATCGGGGTTAGCTAATTACATATTGACAAGATACTAAAGCGGTTTAGTATGAAAATTTTCAAGGAGTATTTATTGGCGAAGTCACGTGGAAGGAGTTTTAAGAAAGAATGAGTATCCTGAAATACTGATGAGCGAAATACATAATTGAGATTTTAATCACACTTAAATCATATTTCATGGTATGTAAACAACCAGATATGTCCAGTACTCCAAGTAAGTTGCGTGTAAAGTTACCAGAGTGATCAGATTGTTGATCATAGGACAAAGTAAAATGTCATTAAGTACTAAAATAAGAAAGTCAACATGTGTCTGGCAACGAAAAATGAGGAGATTGTTGTCAGGAGTTACATCAATACAGGCTCGTTGTAAATAGTTACATCGACAAAGTCTTCATCAGTGCTACAAATGATTTTTGATTTCAAATTAAAAGGATTTGTGTCAATTGGTGGAATAGCAAGTTGGAATTGGTCCAAGAAAGTTACTGTGGCGAATTCTATAACAAAGGCGGAGTATGTTGTCGCTTGAAAAGCAACAATGAAGGGTGATGAATTAGAAGTTCATTTATGAACTTGGTATGGTTTCTAAATGGTTTGTGCCAAATGGAACAATGTTTTGAATAGTGGTTCCATAGCTCAGTATAAGGAATCAAAGATCCTGCCAGTGATTCAATATATACAAAGCTAATTTCACAAAAACCATGAATTCTGCTTGCGAAAGCATGATAGATGCATAATAATGCAAGATACACTCGGATCTGAGCTTGTCAGATTCAGTAGGATGAAGGCTATACCACAAGCATCGCATGGACTAACACCGGATTGCCATTGGTGTAAAAGGAAAAAAATGTGCTAATTAGATTACAGACTCTAGTGCAGGTGGGAGTCTGTTGGAAATAGATATGCCCTAGAGGCAATAATATTGTATTATTTATTTTCATGTTTATAATTAAAAGTTTATATTCTATGCTATAACTGCCATGATTCTGGAATACATGTGAATCGGAGAAAAAGTCATAAGCACGTGTGGAGTGATAAACGGTAAAACCTTATTCCTAGACTTCCCTCTAAGGTTACCTCAAGTATTGTATGTTGATCATGTTTTACGGATTTTGGGATTTTATTAAGTGTAACAATAATCCCAAAAGAACATTGAGAGTATGATGTTAGAAGAAAAGTCATATTGAATCGACCCAGCTTGTTCGTTATACTTTGAGATGTAATCATCACAAGTCTATTAATATACAACAGAGAATTGATGTATGCTTTAGTTCCTTAGACCATGAATGTATCGTAGTCACTTCATACAGGACGTTGGATTTTGGGTTGCTCAAACGTCATCTGTAACACGGTGATCATAGCGACAACTTTCAGGTTCATCCGAAAGTGTGACAAGGGGCTAGATAGCTCAAGAATATGATTTTCTCCCCGGCAATGGAGAGATATTCTTAGGTCCCTCTCGGTGTGAAGACATCCATCATCGTCTAGCAAGACACGGGTGACTGGGTCACAGGGATGTCGGAACATGTCAACAAGAAAGAAGAAAAAATTCGGTAACAAGGAGACCGGTATAATGAGCATGAGAATGACTCAAGAGGATACCAATATATCTCACCATGGGTTTTGTAAAGAATCGCGAAGCAAAGAGAATAGCATATGTTAACCAAAGGTTTGCTCAAATGTCATTCGTGTATTCATAGGGATCAATATGGATGTCCATGGTTCCGTTATTAATCATTGAAAAAAGGCAGTTTCATTCATGTCTATATTTTACCGAACCTACTGGGTCACATGTTTAAGGGAATCACGATCTTTTGAGTGTTAGTGTAGTGAGAGTTATGAGAAAATATTCTCGAAATAGTTTCCTTCAGGAACACAAGAGATAGTTTCGAGAGAAACCGGAAGCGTTTTGGGGTTACCGGAAGAGTTTAGGGGTTTATCGGGTAATACCGGGAATTGATGTATAGGTGGAAAATATTTTCGGAGATGTTAAATAAATGATAGAAGGTTCTAATATAGATGAGGAGGCTTTTAGAATATATTAAATATCAATGGGTTAAAGAAAATATCAATAAGGCTTAATAGGGGAGAGCTATTGGGCATATAGGCCCAATAAGAGTATGCACCCCCCCCCCCCCCCCCCCCCCCCCCCCGCGCCTAGCTTGTTGGACAAGCTTTGGGGGGCCGACTTGGATTGGGCGATGGACTTCCTCTCCCTTGGGGAGGGGAGGATCCTCCCCAAGTTAGCTGCTTCCTCTTCCGTACACCTATATATACATGAGGAGGGGCATGTAACATCCCCAGTGTCATGCTACAGTGACCTCACACTAATGGTGCCATGTCATCAAGTTTAACTAAGCCAAATTTGCCACTTGATAAAAATCAAAGTCAAATTCTAATTCAAATAACAAGTCAAATTATAGTTTCATAAAACAGTGAATTAAAAATGTTAAAACATATTCACTAACTAATTAACAAACACGTTTGTAAAATATGGAATTGTGCCACATAATTGTAAAATGTCAAATTATAGTTGCAAAATAGAAAGGGTTAAAGAAATAAGAAAAGAAAAGAGAAAAAGGGAATCGGGCACTGTGCACTTCAGCCCAGCGGCGCTATAGGGCGGCCCGGCCCATTTACGCTGGCCTTTCTCCTACCTCCCACAAGCGCCAGGGAAAAGGCCGCGCGCGCCATGGCCGCCCGATTCCCCCTGGCCACTCCAGCCGCAGGGAGCGGATAAGAGAGCCCTCTCCCTCTCTGCCTTGAACCTGAGCACTACCCCCGCCGCGCCGTCGCCGTGCACGTGGCCACCGGCCTCCCCACGGCTAGCCAAAGCGCCCAGGAGGACTGCCGCCGTTGTCCACTTCGTCTACGAGGCTCCGCACGAGCTCGGGAGCACCGGAGCACCGCCTACGCCATCGTCTTCTACCACGGGAACCGAAGAACGACGCCGTACAATTCGTCACCACCCGAGCCTCCCCGAGCACGCTTAGCTGGCCATCAACCTCGCTGTGAGCTCCGCTACTAATCCCCTCTGTCCCCTCGGTTAATTGCGCCCCCTAGCTAGCTCTAATCCCCATCCCTGAGCTCATTGCCGCCAGAAATGGCGCCACCGCGGCCACCGCACGCGCAGCTCGCTTCCGAGCTTGCGGTCGTGCTCAACGCGCCCGCGGGAACCCAATGCAACCCTCCGGAAGACTTGCCATGCCCCGCAGCCCCGGTCCCGCGCTCGCCCAACTTCGGCCGCCGCCTCTGCTCGACATCGACGGCATTGCTCACCGGCCTAGCCGCTGTCGTTGCCACCGTTGGATACGCGGTGTCGTCAGCGTTCGAACGCGCCCGGCCGCACGCAAAACGGCTCCCCGTAGCGCATTTACAGCGAATCCCGCGGCCTCCGCCGCATTCTGTTGCTGCCGGCGGCTAGATGCCGGTGGCCTGACTTGGCACCCATTAGCCAGGGGATATTTATGCCCTGTGCCACCGCCAACTGGGAGCCACGGCCCTAATTAACTGTGATAAATTTTAAAGGCGACTGATAGGCGCCGGTGCGCCGGCCCAAATTTTGGCCATCGCACTGGTACCGTACGATCTGCAAAACTAGAACAGTACGATCTCCTATCCTTCCTTCTCTGTCTTGTTCTCTGAGAAAAAAAATCCCATCGCACCGCCAGGGACGAGCGACGCGCCCGATCTAGAAGCTCTGCCCGGCATGTCTCGCTTGTCGCCGCCCTCGACGGCCGCCCGCGCTGCCATTGCCGTTGTCGTCTCTTTTGTTTCTCGCCGGCTCCGTGAATGCAGCAGCTTGTCCCTGTAGTTGCAGGTCCCCGTTACGACAGTCGCAGCTCCGGTGGCGGCCGCCGCATCCCCGGCGCACGCCGGTCACCGGGCGCAGCACCTCCTCCTCCTCGCTCGCAAAAAACCTGTACTCTCCCTTAGATTGCCGGTAGCAGCAAAAATGTCATCCAGTTGTAGCAAAAAAGGGTATCGGTTCCAGCAAAAAAAAGCTTGTCGATGTCGCCCGCCGTCGCCATTGTAGCAAAATTGTTAACCGGTTGTAGCTTCCGTGGTTGCTGGTTTCAGCAAAAATGCTTCAACAACAACAAAAATGGTTTTCGCTAGTGGTAGCATAAACAAAAAACTATTCCAGCAAAAAAGTGGCACAGTTCCAGCAAAAAATGCGCTGCCGCCAATGGTCTTAGACAAAATCTCAACAGTTCCAGCTCTGCTTTCGGCTGGATGTAGCAAAAACAATTGCTAGTTCCAGCAAAAAAACGATGCAGCAAAATGCATGGCAGCCACCATCCTAGCATTGTAGCAAAGTCGAGCTCTGGTTCCAGCAAAAAAATGGATGTAGCAAAAAATCATACAGCGAAGGCACCACCATCCTCTCAATATGCAGCAAAAACGAAAGATGCTTCCAGCAAAAACCAATTGCGGTTCCAGCAAAAACCAATTGCGGTTCCAGCAAAAATTATGCAGCAAAAAATCATGGCGAGACCGCGGTGGCGGCGAACATGGCCTACACTGCGACATGGGAGAGGTTGGGCCAAGCATGGCAACAAAAAATCGACGGCGGTACGCACCGTCTCTGCGTGGAGCATGAGATGCCATGGATGAAGTGATTTGAGAAAGAAGAAGCAGAGGAGGGAATGCGTATGGAGGAGGATGGAACGAGTGGAGGACAGAATGAGTGGAGGAGCTTCGTCTTGAGAAGATAAGGTGAGAGGCAGGAAGCGGTGCGTGGGACTAGAGCAACGTGGTTGTGTCTACGAGCGTAACGCGCGTTGTGAGCGAACTTCGGCCGGCACCCCGATTTTAAACGTTTCCCAATTTTAAATGCTAAATAGTTCAACTAATATGCCACCGACATGTCGGTCCTACCCCCTAATTAATCAAATATTAAATTTTAAAGAGTGAAATTATCCCTGTGTTACTGACATGTGGGCCCAGCGCACTGTTTCAGCAGATAAGGCTGTCCAGTCAGCCTGCTAACTTGGTAGCTGGCCCACCAGTCAGCCTCTGCTGACTGGGCAGTTGACTGGTCAGCCTCTCTGTTGGTCAGTTGGGTACAGTTCTGGTACACTTAGCTTTTTTCCTTTTTATTTCGAATTAAAATAAATTCCTGAAAATGTTTAAATCTAAGTGTACCAGAACTGTAAGTCAGATGAAAATACAATCGGATTCCTTTTTACCTTTTTATTTTCATATAAATTAATCCGTAAGTCAGATGAAAATAATTTATATATGAAAGTTGCTCAGAAAAATGTAACGAACCCGATTATGCAATCCGTTCATCTATCACATGCCTCTAGCATGATGAACATGGATCCTTCCCCTCCAATTCATCTGTCTGGAAAATGCCAAAGGCCGGGAAAACATCCCAGATGTTTTATCTCTCCGTCTGTAACATATAGTACTGCATTAGGTCACCCTTAGCATAGCCTACTGTCATGTCTTGCTTTCTGTTGTATTTGTATGCGTGTTATTTATTGTTTTTTCCCCCTCCTTCTCCGGTAGACCCCGAGACCACTGGTTATCTGGTGATCGACTACTTCACCGTCGAGAGTCCGAGTCTGTCCGCGGAGCTTACAGGCAAGCAAAACCCCCTTGATCATTCCTATATCGCCTATTCTATTCTCTCTCATGCTTGCATTAGATTGCTCCTATTCTGATGCATAGCTTGTTTTTTGTAACCTGCTTTTGTACCTTACCTGATTATCCTATATGCTTAGTATAGGTTGGTTAGTGATCCACCAGTGGCCCCTCACCTTGTCCAAGTTGCCCCCGCTTGATGACCGATGACTCGATCAACGTGATCGACGTCCAGAGACTGACATATCACATCACAACCCTTAGTTGTACGACACTGCAGGGTTACTATCGAGTGCCGAGGGCGATACCTCGTATAGCACTTCTGATGAGTCTATGTAGTGTAGTTAATCGGTCCTGGTCTACGGAGGGTGATTCCTCCTTCACCACTCCCGATACGACTATGTCGTGCAACACCTCAAGTATGGACCCCGAGGGTGATACCTCTAAGTTCACCTTGACAGTTACATAGAGTGAAATCCATAGAGGGTGATTCCTCGGATCCCCCCTTGGTGTTATGGACACACTGTTACCCCTAGAACCATGATCAAGTCGGATCGGCCCCGAGGGGTACCCGCGAGAGATATGTGACGAGTGATGTGGAGTCAGGTTGACCTGGAGGGTACCCACGAGTTTTCTATGTGGCACAGCCGGACATTCTTAGCCCTTGTCGTAAGTCCGTGAGACGGGGCAACATGACAACATATCGTGGATCATTGAACATTACCCACGCGCTCCCAAGACACTAACGAGATTGGGTATTCGATCTGAGTTGGTCGTTGACCTATACGCACTAACCATCACGCGGGACAAGATATGGGCAACCAACCTCGTAGTATCAACCGAAGCTCTTCAGACGTCATCGACTGAGTGGCGCGCGCCGGGTTGGACTGGAACGCCTACGCTTGTATAAGGGGGCTAGGTCTGCTCACCGACCGCGTACGCAAACATGCATGAGTGCAACGGGCGATGGGCCCAAGACCCCTGCGCGCTTAGGATGTAGACCGGCGTGCTGGCATCTCTGTTGAGCCTAGGTAGGGCTATAACATGTTGATCTTCCGAGGCCGGGCTTGACCCAGGAAAGTGTGTCCGGCCAGAGATCTCGAGCGTGTTGGGTAATGTGGTGCATCCCTGCAGTGAAGTTAATCTATTCGAATAGTCGTGTCCACGGTAACAGGACGACTTGGAGTTGTATCCCGATCTTTACAACTAGAACTTGATGCCGAGACATGAAATGGATATGTGACTCCGGGATTGCTTTCTTGCAGGGAGTCGAGAAGGGATCTCTGGGCGTGGATGCTACAACATAATTATTACTTATGCTATGTTACTCTACTCTCTCTTGTTACTGCAAGATGATGGCGTCAAGAAGATGCTAGTCTTCGATAGGCTAGGGTTTCCCCCTTTTCTGGCATTTCTGTAGTTCAGTCCAAAGATACAGCCCATTCCTTTGATACTGATGCATACTTAGTATAGATCTGATGTAAGTCTTGCGAGTACTTCAGATGAGTACTCACGGTTGCTTTGCTACCTTTTCCCTTTCTTTTTTCTTTCTGGATGTTGCGCTCAGATGATAGATCCCAGGAGCCAGATGCCGCGCTACCAACGACTACTACTACCCCGACGGTGCCAACTACTACGTGGAAACCGCCGACGGCCAGGAGTAGATAGGAGGCTCCCAGGCAGGAGGCCTTGCCTTTTCGATCGTTGTTGCTTTTGTGCTAGCCTTCTTAAGTCAAACTTGTTTAACTTATGTCTGTATTCAGATATTGTTGCTTCCGCGGACTCGTTTGTATTCGAGCTAATGTATTCGAGCCCTCGAGGCCCCTGGCTTATAATATAAATTAAAGCTTGTATGACCTTAATTTGCATCTAGAGTTGTGTTGTGATATCTTCCCGTGAGTCCCTGATCTTGATCGTACACATTTGCGTGTATGATTAGTGTACGATTAAATCGGAGGTGTTACAGGCACCACCAAGGGACAAGTTTCTCCCGTTGTCTTGGGCGCCCCCTCTCTGCCTTACTAGTCATAATCTTGCTCTAGACTTGATCTACTTCTAGTTCACTAGTTCCTCATAATAGAGAAGCCCCATGAGGTTCTCTTCGGCCTCCTCTAGTTCTCCGATAACGCAAAGCTCTAGATGGTGAAGCGTTGTCGGATCATGAAGAGTGTACGCCTGCAATCCATAGAGAGGTCATGCTTTCGGTCTTCGATTCAAGGAATCATTCATAACGGTTCGAGGGACTTCATCAACGATCTACACCAGCTCTTCTTTCGCTGCAACTCGAAGTTGGTAATGATCCAATCTGAACCTCTTACGCGTCTCATAGTGTTCCTGGGATTGTCATCATAAGACGATTTTTTTGTTTTCTACTGTGTTTCTCAACAGTAGGAAAATAAGAACACTACTATACCCGAGTCGCTGAAGTGCCGGTCTTGATCCATGTTCAAGAATTCATCGGCTTAACCAATTAAGTTACCAATTAGTCCCTACTCATAGGGTCACAGAGTAGCGGATAAACTGATAAATCATCCGATTAATTGATTAATTGGTCGATTAACTTGCCTATTAATCCCTTACTCGCCAGCCAACCGAGCAACTACCAGTTAATGATTTCCTCAACAATGTTCTTGATACATTGTGTTGCAATGGGCCAACCCACTTGGGGACTCGCTTGTGCGAAAAAGCAGGAAATTGACGTAGTGAGCGTTACATACACTACAGGAATCAGGTGCTTTGCCGTCTGCCAGGGCAGACGGCAAAGGCCAGGTTCATGGACGGCAAATGTCTTTGCCGTGTGCTGGCAGACGACCCCACTTCCAGCACAAAAAACCACGGTAAAGGGCTACTTTGCCGTCTGCTATACAGGCAAAACAGATGGTAACGTAATTGGACGGCATAGCAATGAGGTTAGCCCCGTTAGGTGGCTAACGGCTGACTTTGCCGTCTGCCTGCAGACGGCAAAGAGACAAGTTCCTTTGCCGTCTGCCAAGAGACAAGCCCCATATTGTGTTTTTTTTTGCTAAACACATGTAACTTTATTTATACTCGAAATTGGCAGATATAAAAAAATTGGATGTAAAATCCGAGAAACTACATAGAAATTCCTACAAGTAATAATTCAATTAATTTTGTATGGAAATATTTTCTCCGTGGTATCTAACCTTGCAGTGGGGTGAAGGCCAAACGTGCACTGCTACCTCCATGAATGAAGAAAAATCAACACTGATATCTCCAACTTGGTGAGATTCTTGATTTATTGCACTTCTAGACCTCATGTTTGGTCGATTGATCTGCCCTTGGGACTTGGGTGTTTGTAATATTATAACATATTCGTCGTCACAAAATTTGTCAGTTCCGAGGAAAATAGAATGGTTATTCAGTGACGTTTTTAGTTTGGTCCTTTTCAAATGTAAAATGTATTTTTTATTTAAAAAATACTAACTAAGAATGTATACATTTAAAAAAAATCTACATCCTAAATTTTAAAAACTTCATGAATTAAAAACACCATAAATTACAAAAATGTTCTCAAATTTCAAAATATTCATGCGTTTAAAAATATTCCTAAATTTTTAAATATAAAAACAGGGTCCACTAATTTTCGAAAATTCAAGAACTACAGAATGCTCATGAATTTTAAAAAATATTTACCAATCTAGAAAAATATTCACGCATGTAAAAAATGTATTTCACAATTGTTCACTTCTAAAACATATACAGATGTTGGGAAAATGTTTGTGAATTAAAAGAAAACGTTCTTGAATTTTAGAAGTGAGGAAAATAAAGTTTAGAAGGGAGCAAAGAGAGAAAATGAACAGGAAAAGGAAAAAATGAAGGAAAAAGGTGTAAAACCAAAAGGGAAATTATAAATAAGGACGAAAGATTCCCTAAATCGAAAGAACCTTCACGGGGTATGCATTCATCGACAACAGCCCTATGCACGAACTAGGAATAGCAGTTGCAGTGTGTTAGTACTCCCTCCGGTCCTCTTTACTCCACGTATAAGATTTGTGTCAAGTCAAACTTTGTAAAGTTTAAGCAAATGTATGTTAAAACATATCAACATCTACAATACTAAATGTATATAATATGAAATTAAGTTTCATAATGAATCTAATGATAAGTATTTATTAGGTATTGTGAATGTTGATACTTGTTTCTATCTGTTTGACTAAACTAGAGATACTTTTACTTATAGAAAACTTATATGCAGACTAAAAGTGACTGTATTGAGTATCGTACCTAGCAGAATGCTAAACTCACAAGCTAGCTCCCTCCGTCCCCAAATAGATGGCATATAAACCAAGTCAAAAAGTCAATGGTTCCTATATTTGACCAACCCTATATGTAAACAAATGAAGATAAATAATACCAAAACAATATCAGCATATCCACCATTAGATACATTTTGATAATGTATTTATTCAACATTGTAGTTGTTAATAATTTATTCTATATATATTTTATCAAATTTTAAAATAACTGATTTTTCAACTGAATTTATATGGCATCATCTATTTAGAGACGAAGGAGTACGTCAGTAAGTACTGTAGGAGAGGAACGTCATGCGAAATTCTTTCTGCCTCTGCTCTTTCAAAAAAAAAATCATAAGCACTTTCAGAAAATTCTTTCCGCCTCTTCCCGTCGAAGAAAACTACTCCGTCCGTCTCATAATATAAGAACGCTTTTCAAGCTATGTTAGCTTGAAAAACGTTCTTATATTTCGGGACGGAGGGAGTACAGTCAAACGTGTCCATACGGTAGGATACAGACACACCATTAGCAGTTTAGCACTAATTAACTGTACTACAACCAAGTCCATACATGCATGGTCAAAGTTGACTGCCATTTTCAGAGTTATATATGAGTTGTGTAATGCAGGTCAATCACTCAGCAGTTAGCGCTGCACGACCCCCGCGCGCAATACCCAACGTGCTAATCCTCTCCAATGATCACCCTCGCAGTACACGACGCACTGACATCGCATGCTCATTCCCCATTCGAGCTAATCATCGGCTTGTCGTCCGGTCTAATGGATGTACCAAGTTGTCAACTGCTTGAACGAGCTAGCTGTTAACTGTTAGTCTGTTACTAGTTGACAACTTGATTAGTCGTTGAGCTTTGACATTGCGGGCGTGTGTTAGTTGCGGCCCATCCATGACAGCGGTTCACCACTGATCCAAGTGTGCATGATCATCCAGAAAACGTGTGTGCAGTCGACCGGCAGTTTCCCATTCTCCCGCATTGCCTTGCCTTGGGCTAAATACCACCATCACCACCACCACTCCTACTAGTAATCTAATTCGCTTCAATAATCACCCTTGCAGTACACGATACAATAACTAAACATTCCCCGATTACTCATCGCCTTGTCGGCCAGTCTAATGCGTTGGAGCAGCGGCTGCTCAACTAACATCGCGGTAAGAATGTCAACTGCTTGAGCTGTATCGCCATTGTGCTCCCCACGTTCGCTTCCCACTTGCCACTTCCGGCAACATACCTCGCACGATTGTCTTCCAGAGCTCAGCTGGCTCTTCCTGCTAGCTATAAATAGCAGGCAGAGCAGCGTGTATTCTCATCAGTCCACCCAAGCTGATCACGACAAACACCAGCAACAGCATCCCGAGCTAGCGACGACCATGGCCAAGCTCGCCGCCGACCTGACTCTCATTGCGCTGCTCGGCTGCACGGCGCGTACCTGCCAAGCAGGGTACGGGTATCCCACCCCAGTCCCATCCACACCGAGCACACCTAGTCCTCCGCCGCCATACACGCCTAGCTCACCTAGTCCTCCGCCACCCACCCCTGCAACACCTAGTCCCCCACCGCCATACACCCTGAGCACACCTAGTCCTCCGCCGCCATACACCCCGAGCACACCTAGTCCTCCGCCGCCATACACCCCGGGCACACCTAGCCCTCCACCGCCCACCGAGTGTTTGACAAAAAACTATCATTTTAGGGGTTTTGGTCCCACGGAACTACCACTTTTTAAAAAGTGACCGAAAACTACCAATTTTTTTTAATTTTGTGACTAAAAACTACCACTTTCAGATAATAGCCAGTTTAAACGATTTAAACAAGTTGACCGTTCAGTTGACCGTTATTACAGGTGGGACCCACACATCATTCTTCTTCCTCCTCTCTCCATCTTTTTTTGGCATTTTCACAAACAGCTTCTGTGCATCCCGGCTCCCCGGCGGTCATCGCTGGAGGCTAGAGGGAGGCCGGAGCCGTGGTACTGCTGCTCCTTGCCGCTGACCACGAGCTCCAGCTCGAAGGGAGGCCTTCTTCCCAGGCACACGGGGTGCCTCTCGGGCGAACATGAGCCGGTGTGCCGCGTCCACCTCCACGCTCGCCGCCGTTGCCGCCTCCACCATGGCCGCCAGCTCCTTGCTGCCCGGCGAGGCGTCCTCCATCGCGGCGAGCCCTTGCTGCTTGTCGGTCATCCTCCACCCTCCGGCCCGACCGCGACCAGCCACCGCCCCTCCGTCAGGTCCGGCCCGACCGCGACCAGCCACCGCCCCGTTGTTGCTTCAGATCTCCTCCTCCACCCTCCACCACGCCAACCCCTAGCCCGCGGCCTCGCCGTCCGCCTCTCTCCCGTCCAACTCGGTCTCCTGCCCAGCTCGCGGGGCATGGCCTCCTGATGAGTAGGATCTGACCCGCCCGCCGGCGCCGCTGCTGGGATCGGGATCGGGATTGGGATCTCGCGCGGGAGGGACGGGATGGAGGTCTTCGGCCCCGTCACGCTCCGGAAGCTAGTCGGTGGTGAGCCGGAGGCCGAGGACGACCTGGACGGCGGCGAGACGGGGGGACGGGTCCGGCGGCGTCGATCTGCAGCGCGGGTAGCGCAATGGCGAGTCTCCCCTGGCATTGACTTTTCAGCCACATCAGCCCTGACGGGTTGGCCAGTTTTGTCAGTTTTCTGTTTAAATCGTCTAAAACCATCATCAACTGAAACTGGTAGTTTTTAGGGACAAATTAAGAAATTTTCGGTAGTTTTCGGTCAAAATTTTCAAAGTGCTAGTTCTGTGGGACGCCGACCCCAATTGTGGTAGTTTTTTGTCAAACACTCCAGCCCACCCCAGCTACCGTAAGTCCTCCGCCGCTATACACCCCCAGCACACCTAGCCCTCCACCGCCCATCCCCAGCTACCCCAAGTCCTCCGCCACCATACACCCCGAGCACACCTAGCCCTCCACAGCCCACCCCTAGCCCACCCACCAAACGACTCACGGTGGGCTACTACAAGAAGTCATGCCCTCACGCGGAAGACATCGTCACGAAAGTCGTAAGTGATGCCAACCCTGGCATCAAGGCCGGACTCATCCGCCTCTTCTTCCACGATTGTTTCGTCAGGGTAAGATCTGAATGACCTTCATCATGTGTATCTTTTTTCATGCAAAGGCCGGGACAAGTTACTTGAAAAGTGTGTTGTGAAACACACGTGTGCTGATGTGTGTGGATGGGGCTCATAATTATTTGTATTGTAGGGTTGTGACGCCTCTGTGCTTCTCGATCAAACCGACCCCAACAGCCCAACGGAGAAGTTTGGCATCTCGAACTTGAGCCTGCGTGGCTTCGAGGTGATCGATGTTGCCAAGGCTAGAATTGCGAAGGAGTGTGGGAGCGACGTCGTCTCGTGCGCTGATGTCGTGGCCTTCGCCGGGCGTGACGCCACCTACTTCCTCAGCAACAAGAAGGTCGACTTCAACATGCCAGCTGGCCGCTATGATGGACGTGTGTCTTTCATGAATGAGACACTCCCCCACCTGCCCCTCCCTTCGCCACCGTGGACCAGCTCAAGGCCAACTTCGCCTCCAAGGGGCTGACAACCGACGAGATGGTCACCCTCTCTGGTGCACACACCATCGGAATCTCCCATTACTCGTCCTTCTCCTCATCCCTCTCCGACCGCCTCAACCCAAGCACCTCCAACATGGACCCCACACTAATGAGCTCTCTCCGCGAGCAATGCAAGTCAGACACAGGAAATGACAATACGGTGGTGCAGGACATCAACACCCCTAACAAGGTTGACAACAAGTACTACAAGAATGTGCTTAGCCACGAGGTGCTCTTCGATTCAGATGCCGCGCTCATGACAGCAGATGATACAAGTGCAGCAGTGCGTGCCAATGCCAAGGACAACGGTGTGTGGGAGGAGAAGTTCAAGGCAGCAATGGTAAGGATGGGCGCTATCGAGGTCAAGACCAATGTCAATGGTGAGATCAGAAGGAAATGTGGCGTCGTCAACTCTTAAACCTACCCGTTCACGTCAACATAAGTTTTTAACCGCTTGAGATTGAGAATAAGCTCACGCCTTTTTCGTGTTTCCATTGACGTTTATTTTGATTACCTCTTGTAATGTTGTAATTTGTTTTTCCCTCTTGTTGTAATTATTCTCTCGTTTCATTTCATTGTGGCATTTTGGTTTTCAATATTCCTTCTTATGGAAGTTGTTTGTACAACAATATGGAGATCCTATAATCTTTTATTATTAATATTGATATCATAATTATCTTGATGCGCTCAAATATGTATCGGTTGCACCCAAGGAGAATTATTGTGTGCTCTTCAAAATGAATTTAATCATTTAGGGGCTTCTTAGCTTATCAAATTCAGAATTGGTAAAACTCAGGTGTCTGATCACATCCTATATTACTAAATACTCCCTCTATTTCAAAATAATTATTGTTTTAGGATTTTGAAGGGGAGCGTACTGCACAACTGAAAATTTGCCAAGAAAAGTAGAGAGTAAAATATGTGCGCTGTGCAACACTTAGGGAGGAGGGAGAAGGGGGCGCCTGGAGGCTTGGTGTGCCTTTGGCACATAATTGGTTGAACATTCTGGAATTTGCAGCCACCTCCACTCTACACACTTCAGTGTGGAAGAAGGAAATGAGACCATGAGTAACAGAGCTGCTATTGCCGACAATATGATATACTAGGGATCAATTCTTTTGGCAGCTTTAAAAAAAATAAGCCGTTCCCTCCCTAGCTTCTGGGGTCTGATAGTCGGGTGACCAAGAACCTGGTGAGGCCTTTACGGGCAAGAACTAGTGTACGTGAGGAAACACTGACATACTATCAACAAGGGCAGTGTCATGGCATGACAACCAAGGGTATTGGTGCTGCAACCTCTCTGCCCTTTCTACATGTCTATGCATGGGGTTGCGGACAAGAGGCCCATGGAGACGACGGAGATGGAGGCGGAGAGAAGGCGGGAACGGGAGCTGCGCGATAAGGCCAAGGCTTCTGCTCGGGACCGGCAGGGGTTCCGCGACGAGCGGGATCTGCGTGGCTCTGCTCCGGCGCAGGCGGGGCGTGAGGGGGATTGGAGTCCTCCTCCCCCCTGGTGCAGCAGCGCCAACGCGAGCTGGAGCGCAAATCCATGGAGCTGCCCAACTCTGGTGGGAGGCACGGGGATCCCCTCGCCAAAAAGCCCCGGCCGAGCTCGTCGGCGATGGCGATGGCGGTGGCGCTTCCTTCCTCTTCCAAGGGCACAACAGGGAGCCAATCCCTGTGGAAGATGCGCCGGAAGCAGATGTGGAGTGTTTCAAATGCGGCCGCTGGGGCCATTTCTAGTCAAAGTGCACCTTCAAGCCGCTTTGCATGCTTTGCAAAGAGGAGAGCCATGCTTCGGCGGCTTGCCCTTCTCGTGGTCGCGCCCTCAATCTCCAGATCATGGGGAGCGCTATCACGGTGGAGGGCTTCTTCTGCCTTCAGTTTGACGACGAGGCGGAAGAGGAGGTGCCGGTGGATGCGCGGATCGCGAACTCCGACATCCTCTCGGCGGAGCCTGGGAAGCTATCCCTTCGCATTCTGCAGCAGGAGCACAAGCTCATCGTGGCGGGGGATTGGGATTGGCAAGTGACGCAGGTGGGAGACGATGATTTCCATGTGGTGTTCCCTTTGGCCGATCTCCTTCATATGGCAAAATCGAGCGGCAAGCTCTTCCTGCCTCGCAATGATATCACGGCTAGGGTGCGTGACATGCTGCACGAAGTGATTCAGCCCATGGTGATGCCCGAGACTTGGTTGCGGCTTCACGGGATCCCGAAGAAGCACCGCAGGGAAGATAGGATCAAAGAAGGATTCAAGATGCTGGGCCGCCCTATTGTGGTGGACGAGCTATCTCTTATCCGGTTGGGGCCGGTGAGGATGAAGCTGGCTTGTAAAAACCCAAAGAAGCTTAATGGTGTGGTGGAAGTGTGGTTTAACCACGAGGGTTATCAAGTCAAAGTGGAAGTAGAGAGGCTGCCAAAACGTGGCGGCGATGGGGGCGCTCTGAGGTTGGGACCTTATGAACCGCACCCTCCCAACGCGGGCGACAAGCCTGAGAATTTGGGACAGCAGGGAGACCACAGCAAGCATGGGGCTAGCGGCCCTGGTTCGGGCAAAGACGGGGCAGGAGGGAGCAAGACAGTTGATCCAAAGGGCGACGTGCAGATGGCTGACCAGGAAGAGGAGCTCGAAGACAGTATTCAGGACACCTCGATTGACACTGAGACTTGGGACAAGCTGGGGACTTTGAGCGGTGGGACACAGATCATGGCGACGCAGGACACCGCGGTTAGTGTGTCCCCGCTGGCCCGTACCTTGGCTGGGGCTTTCGACGAGTATGGTTCTAATCGGGAGCTGCCGGTGCCCTCCCTTCTCTCTGACACTATGATGCTGGAGACCCCGCGTGCCTAGGTGATCACTTCTCCGATCGCGCTGGGGGCGGACTCTGGTTGCGTTCAGAATGAAGGGGCTGGTACGACCCCTGCTACCGAGCGCCGTGGCTCGAGTGGATCGCGCAGGAAGCCAAAGAAGACGGCAGGCGGGAAACCTCCGGCCAAAGCAACGACGGCAACGAAGGTGGTGCCCTCTGCGGGTTTGGGTGGAGAGCTGGTGGCGGCGGGGACGACGGTCAAGGCCAAGAGATCCAGGGCGACCCCGGTGGAGCCGCGGGCGCCCAGCGCGCGGGCCAAGGCCAAGCTGGGCGAGCTGTCTTCCTTGGAAACCGCCAAGCTCCGCCTTGCCGACAAGAACCTCGAGACCTCAGGTAACCCGTTGCCCTCCTTTCGCATCCTCAATGCTTTTTCCGACGACCACTTGGTTTCCATTTTGAGTGATAGTGGGGTTGAGGTTTGGGCCGGTGGGGTGGATGTTATATCTTTGGTCCGCGCGAGGGAAGAGGCCCAGGCCTCGTTGGCTGAGGCGGCAGCCAAGTGTGCTGCCAATGCCGAAGAGGGAGTGGCAACAGCAGGGGAGGCTGCCGGTCCCGAGCCCGAAAAGGAGACAGAGGAGAGGGATGCCTCTGTGTCTAAGGTGGTGAGCTCGCAAGGAGTTCGCCTCAGGAACCGTATCATATAATGTGTTACCTGTTTTGGAACATTCGCGGCTGCGGCCACCCGGGGCGTCGTACGCAGCTGCGCGAATATATGGCTAAGGAGAGAATTGACGTTGTAGCCTTACAAGAAACGATCAAAGCAGACTTCTCTTTTAGGGATCTTGCTTCGTTAGACCCTTTGCAACGTTTTGATTGGCAATGGGTGCCGTCCTCCGGCCTGTCTGGGGGCCTTTTGCTTGGGTGTAATAAGGATATTTGTGATGTTGTGACTTGGGAACGGGGTATTTTTTTCATTGCAGCGACTATCAAGAATCGGGTCTCTGAGCGTTCTTGGGTAATCATGTCAGTGTATGGCCCGGCTAACCATTCCCGCTCAGCTGATTTTATGGCTGAGCTGCTCAGTTTTCTAGGGACTAAACGAGCGCTCCTCCTTCCTCTTATTGTGGAAGGGGATTTCAACTTGATCCGCTCGGGTGCGGACAAGAATAATGACAATGTGGACTGGGCTAGGGTGAACATGTTCAATAGTGCAATTGCGACTGGTGCCTTGCGTGAGGCTGCGCGTTCGGGTGCCAGGTTCACTTGGTCTAACAAGCAATTGCGCCCGGTCCGGGTTTTCTTCACCCCGGAGTGGGAAGCGATCTTCCCTCTCTGTTCTCTGGTGGCGGAGACGCGTATCGGCTCAGATCACCTCCCCCTCATCTTCTCGTCTGGTGAAGATTCATTGCGGTGAAACAGGCGTTTCTATTTTGAAACGGCGTGGTTCGAGGTCGAGGGATTTGAGCTTCTGGTCAGGGAGCGCTGGGCGTCTATCACGGCGCAGCTCTGTCCCCTGTGGGGGCCGGCCGAATTTTGGACTGCGGCGGCTGTGTCCATGCGCTCTTTCCTCCAGGGTTAGGGGGCTAACCAAGGTAGCGAGGCCAAGAAGGAAAGGGCTAGACTGGTAGTGGAGATAGCAGCGCTGGACACAATTGCTGACTCGAGACCGATGGCTGAAAGTGAGTGGGCTCCTCGTTACTCCCTTGAAAACCAAGTCTTAGCCATCTTGCGTGCCGAAGAAGAATACTGGCGCCGTAGGCGCGGTGTCAAGTGGGTGACCAAAGGTGACGCGAACACGAGTTATTTCCATGCGTTCGCTAATGGCAGGAAAAGGAAAAGTCTTATCCTTTGCTTTAATTCAGAGAACGGGCTCCTGCTGACACAGGAAGAAATCGTCAGGCATATATATATGATTTCGTTGTCGGTCTATTGGGTACGGCCGAGGAGAAGGTGGTGGGCCTCCAGGAAGGGTTCTGGGGGCAGGCGGATAGGGTATCCCAAGTGGAAAATGACGGGTTGGCCCTAGCCTTTCTCCCTAAAGAGATCGATCAGGCGCTGGCTGATATGAAAACCGACACGGCCCCTGGGCCTGATGGCTGGCCGGTTGCTTTCTTTAAGAAATTTTGGCCTTGCTTTAAACACATCTTTTATGGGTTAGTTAACGGGTTTGCTCTAGTTACGGTAGATTTGGCTAGAATCAATTATGGGGCTATTAGCCTCATTCCTAAAGTAAAAGGCGCCGATAATATTAGATTATTTAGGCCTATCACTTTGATCAACAAGCCTTTCAAGCTGTGTGCTAAGGCCTACGCGTCGTGTCTCACGCCGGTAGCTCAACGTGTGATCTTGCGAAGCCAAACTGCTTTTCTGAAAGGTCGCAACATCCTAGAAGGCCCAATTGCGCTAGGTGAGATTGTCAAGCGTACTAAGAGGAAAGGGATCCTGCTGAAACTGGTCTTTGAAAAAGCGTACGATCGAGTAAACTGGGAGTTTATTCGAGAAGCCCTCCTCAAAAAGGGTTTTGAGGCGGGTTTTGTGCACCGCATTATGAATATTGTCTCCTGCGGACAAACGGCGGTCACAATTAACGGGGAAATGGGAAAAAAGTCCGGAACATAAGGGGTCTCAGACAGGGACACTTATTTTCAATTTTGTGGCTGATGTTTTTGCGGCGATGATCGACAAAGCCAGGGCGGCTGGTCACATCAAAGGGGTCATGGATCACCTTATTCCAGGGGGGGGGGGTCACACACTTGCAATATGCCGACGACACAATGCTCCTTCTCGAGCCAGACCTTCATAGCCTTGCGTCGATCAAGTTGTTGTTGATCACCTTCGAACTCCTATCCGGCTTACAAATTAATTTCCACAAGAGTGAGGTTATCTCCATTGGGATGAGTCAGCAGGAGAGTTGGCAGGCGGCTTGCCTTCTTAATTGTAAGCTTGGGGGCTTTCCAATTAAGTATCTCGGCTTACCGATTTGGCACCGGAAACTGTCAATCACGGAGTGGGAACCTTTATACGGCAAGGTGGCTAATCGGGTGAGCCCGTGGAGAGGGAGGTTCATGTCCTCGGCGGCAAGACTAATTCTCACAAATTCTAGTCTTTCCTCCCTGCCCCTCTTCACGATGGGTATGTTCCTCTTAGCGGATGGGGTGCATGCTGTAACACCCACGATGCGGCTATATCTCCCACGTGTCGAGGCAAGACTTAGAGGCATAACCGCATTGTGGTATTGACGCAAGAAGGGTTATCTTCACACAATCCCATGTAATGAACAAGAATGGGATAACGAGAGTTGGCTTACAATCGCCACTTCACACAATACATAAATATAATTCATACATCATCCAAAATCCACACATAGACCGACTACGGTCAAATCCAAATGAAAATAAGATAACCCCAAATGCTAGATCCCCGATCATCCCAACTGGGCTCCACTACTGATCATCAGGAAAAGAAACATAGTAACGACCACGTTCCTCATCGAACTCCCACTTGAGCTCGGTTGCGTCACCTGCACTGGCATCGTCGGCACCTGCAACTGTTTTGGTAGAATCTGTGAGTCACGAGGACTCAGCAATCTCACACCCACGAGATCAAGACTATTTAAGCTTATAGGAAAGGATGGTGTAAAGAGGTGGAGCTGCAGCAGACACTAAGCATATATGGTGGCTAACATACGTAAATGAGAGCGAGAAGAGAAGCAACGCAACGGTCGCGAAGCTAGAAATGATCAAGAAGTGATCCTGAAACTACTTACGTTCATGCATAACTCAAACCGTGTTCACTTCCCGGACTCCGCCGAGAAGAGACCATCACGGCTACACACACGGTTGATGTATTTTAAATAAGTCAAGTGACAAGTTCTCTATAACCGGACATTAACAAATTCCCATCTGCCTCATAACCGCGGGCACGGCTTTCGAAAGATAATACCCTGCAGGGGTGTCCCAACTTAGCCCATTATAAGCTCTCACGGTCAACGAAGGATAAACCTTCTCCCGGAAAGACCCGATCAGTCTCGGAATCCCGGTTTACAAGACATTTCGACAATGGTAAAACAAGACCAGCAAAGCCACCCGATGCGCCGACAAATCCCGATAGGAGCTGCACATATCTCGTTCTCAGGGCACACCGGATAAGTCAAGCTACGAGTAAAATCAGACCTCGAGTTTCCCCGAGGTGGCCCCGCAGGCTGCTCGGTTCGGACCAATACTCGAAGGAGCACTGGCCCGGGGGGGGAGGGGGTTAAATAAAGATGACCCTCGGGCTCGCGAAAACCCAAGGGAAAAGGCTTAGGTGGGAAATGGTAAAACCAAGGTTGGCCCTTGCTGGAGGAGTTTTATTCAAGGCGAACTATCAAGGGGGTCCCATAAATCACCCAACCGCGTAAGGAACGCAAACTCAAGGACCATAATACCGGTATGACGGAAACTAGGGCGGCAAGAGTGGAACAAAACACCAGGCATAAGGCCGAGCCTTCCACCCTTTACCAAATATATAGATGCATTAATTAAACAAGAGATATTGTGATATTCCAAAATATCCATGTTCCAACGTGGAACCAACTTCAACTTCACCTGCAACTAGCAACGCTATAAGAAGGGCTGAGCAAAAGCGGTAACTTAGCCAAACAACGGTTTGCTAGGAAAGGATGGTTAGAGGCTTGACATGGCAAATATGGGAGGCATGATATAGCAAGTGGTAGGTAGCGCAGCATGGCAATAGAACGAACAACTAGCAAAGCAAAGATAGAAGTGATTTCGAGGGTATGGTCATCTTGCCTGCAAGGTTCTCAGAGTTGTCGAGAGCTTGATCCTCGTAAACGTACTCAACAGGTTCCTCGTTCATGAACTCGTCACCCGGCTCTACCCACAGCAAGAACACAAGCAATTGAACCACAATCAATCACGGGAAATGCATAAGCAACATGATGCAAAACATGCATGATATGCGGGATATGATATGCGATGCATATGCGTGCTCCAACAAGGTAGTAACTTGGCAAACCAAGCATGCCACTGGAAAGATGAGATAATTTCGGTCGAAATCGATATAAAGATCACCGGAAACGGATGCACGGTTTGCAAATGGCAAGCAAAACAAGAATGACACGAATCTGCGATTAACAGCATGCTAGCACTTAGAATACATCAAGTAACTATGCAACAGCACCCCAACATAGCAACAAAGCATATGGCAGTAATCTACAGGAGATGCTTGACAAAATATGAACACTGAGCTATGGCTAGATCACATCATAACAGGTTCAAACAAGCATGGCAAAAGTGCAAAAGATATCAGGATCACAGACTTAGTGAAATTACTGGACATGGCTGAAACAGTATCAGGTAGCAATGTTCAGAGCAAGAAAAACACATGCTACAGGAACTTAACATAGCGAAACAAGGTATGGAATGAATCTACTAAATACATAGAACAAAAGTCCCTTACTGACCATAAGCCAAAAAGGACCAGAAGATATGATGGCAACCATGTAAACATAGCAAGTTTCGTTAACAGGTTCCAGACTTAGCAGAAAACAGAGCATGGCAGAAACAGAATTATGAGGGCATCTTGGTGAGCTTTATTTACTCACCACAAAGCAATGCATGACAAAACAAGCATACCTACAGCAAGATGGCATGTTTATGAAGCTATACATAAAAAGAGCAAGTACATAGCATGTATGAAACAACTACAACAACCTTGGCAAAATTGAATATCATGTTAACAATCTGCCAGAAATATTTTATAGCAAAAGTAGAGCAAGATTAAGACATGCTATGGCACTCCATAATTGCAAAAAGGGGGCATCGATGGATAGAGCAAAACTATATCTACAAAACATCCTTACTTAACATCACCAAAAGGAGCATGGATCTCTCTGTAGACACATGGATACATGGCAACAAAATAACAGCAGTCACAGACTTGGTAAAATTACCAAGTCCCTGAAATCAGAAACATCATGAAGCCTAGTTTGCATGCTTGTGCTAGTCACCACATAGATCACAAAAATACATGCCATAAACCTCTGTAAAGATGGCATGGCATACATCAAGACACATGTAGAGCTTCTACTCATAAGATGCACACATCAATTGCAACAAAAATAACAAATCACCAAGTTCTGATAAGTAACAGCAGTTAACAGCATATAGCACTCTTGCACCAGAGATTTGGGCATCAAGATGCACTCAAATGAACATGGCATAATGGAACAAAATGAAGAGCATCTCGAGACGAACATTTCGATATATTACACGCACGAAACGGAGCTATATGCAGAGAGTTATGATGCAATGAACAGAAGCATATAATGCAAAAAATCTAGGACTTGAAGAAATTTCGGGGGAGGAAGAAGTCAACCGTGGGCAGTGGATCTGGAGCGGCTCGGGCTGCCGGAGCTGGGGAAGAAGGAGGGGACGGCGGCCGGCGGAGAGGAGCTCGGGGGAGAGGGGCCGTGGGTCGGGGGAGGCGCGGAGCTCGCCGGAGGGAGGCGCGGCGAGGACGGCGAGGCGGCCGCGGGGACGAGCGGCAGCGCCGGCGGAATGGCGGCGAGGCGGCCGCGCGGGCGGAGGGCGGCGGAGGGCGGTGGCGCGGGGCAGCGGGCGAGGCGCGGGCCGGCCACGGGCCCGGGCGGGCTTCGGCGGCGGGGACGGCGGCGCGCCACGTGGCGGCGTCCCGTTGGCTGCGGGCGGCGGCGGCTGAAGTGTCCGACGGCGGTGGACACGTCCGGTGGCGGCGGAGGGCGATTTGAGGAGGTATTTTTATAGGTAGAGGGAGCTAGGAGACTCCAAATGGAGCACGGTTTTTGTCCACACGATTGTGATCGAACGACCTAGAGCATGGAAGTGACTTAGAGGGGTTAATGGGCTGTTTTGGAGGGGTTTTTTGCTGCAACACATAAAAGGACTTTGCGGTTACCCGGTTAACCGTTGGAGCATCAAACGACCTCCAAATGGAACGAAACTTGACAGGTGGTCTACCGGTGGTATACCAAGGCCACTTGACAAGACTCGGTCCATTCCGAGAACGTTCAACACCCGCTCACGAAAAGAAACAAGAGGGGTGCGCCGGTGCATGTGGGAGTGCCGGATTGCAAAACGGACAATGGGGAAAAAATACTCGGATGCATGAAACGAACACGTATGCAAATGAGATGCACATGATGACATGATATGAGATGCATGACATGAACAAAACGCAAAACGAGAGACAAAACCCAACCACGTAGGGAATATCATAACACATAGCCGAAAATGGCAAGAGTTGGAGTTACAAATATGGAAAGTTACATCCGGGGTGTTACACATGCGAAGTTGGACACGCCTCGTTCTGAGTTCTTTTGGGAAGGATGCAGAACGGAAAAAAAGTACCATTTGGTTAGGTGGGCGGCTATCTGTAGACCTCAAAAGTTCGGTGGCTTGGGGATCATTAACTCTAAGATGATGAACGTGGCCTTACTTTCGAAATGGTGGTGGCGTCTGGCCCAAAAAGAGTCGGGGCTCTGGGCCGACATCCTGAAAGCGAAATATTTCCCGGATGGGAATTTGTTCACCGCCAAGAGTAAAGGGTCGCCATTCTGGAATGGGATCCAGGCGGTTCCACCTGCCTTTGCGGAGGGGGCCAAGTTTGAAGTCAAAAACGGGCGGTCCACGCGGTTTTGGCTTGATAGCTGGCTTGAACCCCGGCCGTTGTGGCAGGTTTTTCCCTCCATCTACCAGCTAGTGACGGACACTAACGTGCTGGTTGGAGAGGCCCTTAGTACGTCGCCACCAGCTATCCACTTTAAGCGCCCCTTGACAGAGCCTGAAAGGGGTAGGTGGAACGAGCTGTTGGCGAAAATCGGGTCGGCACCACTAAGCTTGGGAGCAGATGTGGTCTCCTGGGGTTTGACGGCCTCTGGGAAATTCTCGGTGAAGTCTTTATACGCCGAATTGGTGGAAGGCAACACCCCGGATATTGCCAGAGGATTGTGGAAGGCAGGGATCCCTCTCAAGATCAAAATTTTCCTTTGGCAAATGTTTAAAAATCGCCTGCCGATGGCGGATAATGTTGCCGAAAGGAACGGGCCTTCCGATGGAACGTGTATCATGTGTGGGAATCACGAAGATGCGAATCATGTATTTTTCCAATGTGTGCTAGCTAGATTCGCGTGGAGTGCAGTGAGGGACGCATTCCAGCAAAATTGGAGCCCGGCGTCGGGCTCTGATTTGCTTTAGATTGTTCAATCCTAGAAAGGATCTAGTGGCCGTATTGTGTGGCCTTGCGTAGGGGCGCTCCTTTGGGGTTTGTGGTCTATTAGGAACAAAATGATGATTGAAAAGAAGTTCCCTAATCACCCCGCTGATGTGATCTTTAAATGCCATCTCTTTTTACAGATGTGGACACCGTTGGGGAAGCACCGCGATGCTGAGCGGATGTCGGAGACCATGGAGAAGATCAAAAGCACGATGTTGAACGCGCGGCAGCCTCCTTAGTTTGGTCTCTAGCTTTTGGAGTTGTGGCAGTCGCAGGGTTAGGGTGCGAACTAAGTTGATGTGCGTTTGTTGTATCCCTGGCTTCTTGTTGCATCCTTGCGCCTGTTTTGTTGTGATACTTTGCTGTAACGCCTGTGAACGTCTGTGACAATTATGCCTGATGCCTTTATTAATTTAAAGCCGGACGCTTCTAGCGTCTTCGTTCCAAAAACAAAATGCATGGGGTTGCGAGTGGTGGCCAGACATGGCCTAATTCTGACCGGATTACCCTTACATAAGTAGAAGTAAAATACACCCCAAAAAATGCCCACGACATATATATATATATATATATATATATATATATATATATATATATATATATATATATATATATATATAGACCATTTCTAATGCATCGAGTCTATATAGACATATTGACATATGGACTATCAAAAAGATTTGAGAGTTCGCAATTTTTCGTTGGTAGCCCCTGCGTCTGCATCGTTTCACGCCCGATGACACTGTCTCCTTGGCGGACTAGTGGCCGATGGCTGCCGCGACGACGCCGAAGAGCCGGCGTAAAGGCCTCAACACTTTGATCGCGGCCAGGTTCATCTGGCTCAAACGAAACAGTAGGGTCTTTGATCACAGGGCCACTCTGCCAGCCATCTTCATTTCTCATACCAATGCTGAACTAGCGTTGTGGGTCTCGGCTAGGGTTGAGGACGGGCACCCGTTTCAAGTGCACTAATTTTTTTCTGTGTGATTGTGTTTTCTGCGCTGCCACTTGGTCAGCAGCTTGTAACGACAGATGTGGTTGTAACCTCTCCATCTTAATAGAAAAGACATGCAACGCTCATGCATGTTCTTGAAAAAAAAAAACCAAGCTGGTCGCTTGGTAGATATATTTGTGAGTTCAACCAATAAAAAAAAGGAAATGCAACAAGAAATGTCTTAGGCAATTAATGTTCCAATGACCGATTCTTGGGCTAATCCTATAGAATCATGTTCAATAATCGCCTTAGCAATACATGATGCAATATCAAAACATGGCGTACCCATTTCCCAGTTGGTCTGAGCTTTTATTATTATTATTATTATTATTATGAGTTTCAATTGCTAAAATAATTGTCTTTTTTTAAAACTGGGAACCTATTTCTATGATATTGTAAAGAAAGTTTTGATTACGATTATGATTTCTTGTGCTACAACCTTTGCCATCATAGAGCATCGACGTGGCCATAAAACATCTGTTAATTTTTATACCGCCATTTAGCCTTTATGTGCGTGTACGCTATTTATACTCGAAATCGGTACATAAAAAATGTTTTGCATGTAAAATTTGAGAAATTACATAGAAATTCCTACAGTAATAATTCGATTAATTTTGTTTGGAAATATTTTCTCCGTGGTATCTATCTTTGCAGTGGGGTGAAGGCCAAACGTGCAAGGCTACCTCCATGAATGAAGAAAACTCAACACTGATATCCCCAACTTGGTGAGATCCTTGATTTATTGCACTTACGGACGTCATGTTTGGTCGACTGATCCGCACTTGGGTGTTTGTAATATTATAACATCTTCATCGTAACAAAATTTGTCAGTTCCAAGGAAAACAATACGGTTATTCAATGAAGTTTTGAGTTTGGGCCTTTTTAATGTAAAATGTATTTTTTTTATTTTTAAAAATACTAACTAAGAATGTATACATGAAAAAAATCTACATCATAAATTTTTAAGACTTCATGAATTAAAAACGTTACAAATTATAAAAATGTTCTCAAATTTCGAAATATTAAGGCATTTAAAAATATTCATAAATTTCAAAACACTAAAACAGGGTACACTAATTTTAGACAATTCAGTAACTTCAAAATGCTCATGATTTTTTTAAAAAAATTACCAATCTAAAAAAATATTCACGCATATAAAAAATGTTCATGAATTTGACAATTGTTCACTGCTAAAACATATTCAGATGTTTGGAAAATGTTTGCGAATTTTGAAGAAACGTCCATGAATTTTAGAAGTGAGGAAAATAAAGTTTAGAAGGAAGTAAGAGAGAAAATGAACAGGAAAAAGAAAAATGATGGAAAAGGGGGGTAAAACCAACAGAGAAATTACAAAAAAAGGACGTAAGATTCCCTAAATCGGAAGAACCTTCACAATGTATGCGTTGATCGACAACAGCACTATGCACGAACTAGGAATAGCAGTTGCAGTGTGTTAGTACTCCCTCCGGTCCTTTTTACTCCGCGTATAAGATGTGTGTAAAGTCAAAGTTTGTAAAGTTTGAGCAAATTTATATTTAAAAATATCAACATCTACAAGTTTATTAGTAGTTGAGCTTTGACATTCCGGGCGTGCGTTAGCTGAGCTTTGGCATTCTGCCCATCCATGACAGCAGTTCACCACTGATCCAAAGTGTACGTGGTCATCCAGGAAAACGTGTGTGCAGTCGATCGGCAGTTTCCCATTCTCCCGCTTTGCCTTCCTTGGGTTAAATACTACCACCACCACCACCACTACTTACTAATCTAATTCGCTTCAATAATCACCCTTGCAGTACACGATGCAATAAAAAAACATTCCCCCGTTACTCATGGCCTTGTCGCCCAGTCTAATTGTCGCCCAGCCTAATGTGCTGGAGCAGCGGCTGCTCAACTAACATCGCGGTAAGAATGTCAACTGCTTGAGCTGTATCGCCATTGTGCTCCCCACGTTCGCTTCCCACTTGCCTCTTCCGGAAACATTCTCGCACGATTGTCATCCAGAGCTCGGGCTCTCCCCCTTGGAGCTAGCTAGCTATAAATAGCAGGCAGAGCAGCTTGTATTCTCATCAGTCCACCCAAGCTGATCACGACAAACACCAGCAACAGCCCCCCGAGCTAGCGACGACCATGGCCAAGCTCGCCGCCGTCCTGACCCTCATCGCGCTGATCGGCTGCGCGGTGCGTACCTGCCAAGCAGAGTACGGGAATCCCACCCCTGTTCCGTCCATACCGAGCATAACTAGTCCCCCGCCGCCATACACCCCGAGCACACATAGTCCTCCACCTCCCACCCCAGCTACCCCAAGCCCTCCGCCGCCATACACCCCGACCACACCTAGCCCGCCACCGCCCACGCCAGCTACCCCAAGTCCTCCGCCCCCATACACCCCGAGCACACCTAGCGCTCCACCGCCCACCCCAGCTACCCCTAGTCCTCCGCCTCCATACACCCCGAGCACACCTAGCCCTCCACCGCCCACCCCGAGCCCACCCACCGAAGGACTCGCGGTCGGCTACTACAAGAAGTCATGCCCTCGCGCGGAAGACATCGTGAGGGAAGTTGTGCGTGATGCCAACGCCGGTATCATGGCTGGACTCATCCGTCTCTTCTTCCACGACTGCTTCGTCAGGGTAAGATTTTTTAACACTAGAACCTTCACATGTACAGTATAAATGTTTGTTGTGTCATGAAATGTACGTAGGCTGATGTGTGTTTGGTGTATAATGGTTTATTTGTAGGGTTGTGACGCCTCCGTGCTTCTCGATCAAGTGGACCCCAACAGCCCACCAGAGAAGTTTGGCATCCCGAACCTGAGCCTGCGTGGCTTCGAGGTGATCGATGCCGCCAAGGCTAGAATCGGGAAGGAGTGTGGGAGCGACGTCGTCTCGTGTGCTGATGTTGTGGCCTTCGCCGGGCGCGATGCCACCTACTTCCTAAGCAACAAGAAGGTCTACTTCAACATGCCAGCTGGCCGTTACGATGGACTTGTTTCCTTCATTAATGAGACACTCCCCAATCTGCCACCACCCTTCGCCACCGTGGACCAGCTCAAGGCCAACTTCGCCTCCAAGGGGCTGACTGCTGACGAGATGGTCACACTCTCTGGTGCACACACAATTGGAATCTCCCATTGCTCGTCCTTCTCATCATCCTTCTCCGACCGCCTCAACCCAAGCACCTCCGACATGGACCCCACACTAATGAGCTCTCTTCGCGAGCAATGCAAGTCAGACACAGGAAGTGATAACACCGTGGTGCAGGATATCAAGACCCCTAACAAGGTCGACAACAAGTACTACAAGAATGTGCTTAGCCACGAGGTGCTCTTCAGTTCGGATGCCGCGCTCATGACGGCAGATGATACAAGTGCAGCGGTGCGTGCCAATGCCAAGGACAACGGTGTGTGGGAGGAGAAGTTCAAGGCAGCAATGGTAAGGATGGGCGCTATCGACGTCAAGACCAATCTCAATGGTGAGATCAGAAGGAAATGTGGCGTCGTCAACTCACACTAAACCTATTGACCCGTTTCACGTCATAACAAGTTTTTAACCGCTTGAGATTGGCGAATAAGCTCACGACTTTTTCGTGTGTCCATTGATGTTTATTTTGGTTACCTCTCGTAATGTTGTTTCTAAATTTAATTTTCCCCATTGTTGTATTTATTCTTTCATTTTATTACATTGTGGCATTTTGGTTTTCAACCATTCCTCTTATGGAAGTTGTTCGTAGAACAATATGGAGATCCTATAAATCTTGTATTATTGATATTGACATCATAATTATCTCGATGTGCTCAAATATGTCCCGGTTGCATCGAAGGAGAATTACTGTGTGCTCAACTTAATGAATTTAATTATTTGGGGGCTTCTTAGCTTATCAAATTCAGAATTGGTGAAACGCAGGTGTGTGATCACATCCTATATTACTAAATACTCCCTCTATTTTAAAATAATTATTGTTTTAGGATTTTGAAGGGGTACATACTGCGCAACTAAAAATTTGCCGTGAATGGTCACACCTAGGAATACTATGAAGAGGTGGGTAACGATCACTCTCACAGCAGCTAGAACACAACGGAGATAGTGCAAATTGTTAGTGAAGCCCGCCTATTTCCGTAGCTAGGTTATACTTATACCCCCCTGCCGTGAGAATTTCCCCGGACGATCCGCCGATGTAGCATCGAAGTAGATGGTACCTCCGAGGTATGCATGCATCCTATACTAAGGGTATAGCATCACTTTGTGAGCCAACACAGAAAACTGCCTAGAGAAGTATAGAGTACAAGATGCGGGTTGGGAAACACTTAGGGAGGTGGGAGAAGGCGGCGCCTGGAGGCTTGGTGTGCCTTTGGCACATAATTGGCTGAACATTCTTGAATTTGGAGCCACCTACACTCTACACACTACAGGGTGGGAGAAGGAAATGAGACCATGAGTGACAGACCTGCTATTGCCCACAGCATGATACACTAGGGGTCAATTCTTTTGGCAGCTTGAAAAAATAAGCCGTCCCCTCTCCCCAGCTTCTGGGGTCTGATAACGCGAGGAAACACTGACATACTATCGACAAGGGCAGTGTCACAGCATGACGACCAAGGGTAGTGATGCTGGAGCCTCTCTGCCCTTTCTACATGTCTATGCATGGGGTTGTGAGTGGTGGCCAGACCTGGCCTAATTCTGAGCAAATTACCGTTACATAAGTAGAAGTAAAATACATCAAAACAGAATGCCCATAACACCATTTCTTTTGCGTCGAGTCTATATAGACATATTGACATATATGGACTATCTAATAGATTTGAGAGTTTGCGATTTTGTGTTGGTAGCTTACCAAGCTGGTCGCTTGGTTAATATATTTGTGAGTTCAACCAATAAAGAAAAGGAAATGCAACAGATATACCTTAGGCAAAGAATGTTCCAATGACCGATTCTTGGGCTAAATCCTCGCAATACATGATGCAATATCAAAACATGGCGTACACATTTCCCAGTTGGTCTGACCTTTTTCATTTTATCATGTGTTTCATTTGCTAATTTAATTGTCTTTTTTAAAAACAGGGAACCTATTTCTATGATATTTTACAAAAGTTTTGATTACCATTATGACTTCTTGTGCTACACCTTTGCCATCTTAGAGCATCCACGTGGCCAAAAAATATTTGTATGTTTTATACCGCCATTTAGAGTTTATGTGCGTGTATGCTATTTCAGTCTTACAACCACTTTTGGTTATTGTTTAGATGAGCAAGGCAGGAGCTCTATCGATTTAGTTAAGGCCAAAATACAGAGTTAAACACTCGCAAATGAAAACTAAAAATACAGAGTTAAACGGGTTATATATGAATCTAGGCTTCCCGAAATAGGATTTCGCCCTGCTTTATAGATAAAGCAACGGCCCATACAACCAACATCCGAAGTCATACTCAAAGCGACAGTTGGGGCAACAGCACAATCATGCCCAAAGAAAGAAAAGAGAAAAAGGTAGAAAAACCACCTAGTGGATGCCGCCAAGCGGCCCTACTACCGGTAACGAAATTGAACTAGATATGGTGGTACCAACGATCGGATCTCGGGTAAGTCAAATATCTCGAGACAAAGGGAATGGAATACGGGATGGTTTCAATCCACGAGATTGTGGTTTAAACCGATGAAGATCTTTGTCGAATATGGGAGAGTCATTATGGTCATCCAGGTCCGGCTAGTGATTATTGATTGGAAAGGTGTCTCGATCTTGGCCGCATGTTCTCGAACCCGTAGGGTCACACACTTAATGTTCGGTAACGTTAGGGTCGTAATGGGGTATTCATAATGGTGAGGCCGAATATAGTTCAGAGTCTCGTATGGGGTCCGAAATATCACGAGGATCTTTAGAATGGTCCGGAGATGAAGATTCATATAAGGAAAGTGGTTTTCAGGGTTCCAGAAAATGTTTGGGATTTTTCAGTACTGTACAGGGAAGGTTTCAGAAGGTTCCGAAATAGGGGCCACCTGCATGGAGGGACCCACTTGGACGTGGGTAGTGGGGCAAGGCCCACACCCCTGGTCCACGCGCACCAAGATACCCCCCCCCCCCCTAAAAGAAATATGATCATATCTCGAAGGGATAAGATCAAGATCCCTAAAAAGAGGGATCGCGATCGGTGGGGGAAGGAAATGAACGGATTTCCTTCCCCCTCTTAGACGCCGTCCCTAGGGGCTTAGAGGAGGGGCCTAGCCCCCTCCACCACGCCTATATAAAGAGGGGAGGTGCGGGGGGCAGCAATCCATCCAACCCTAGGTGCCTCCCCCCTTGCTACTACTCCCTCCTTCTCCGCAGATGCTTGGCGAAACCCTGCTGAAGCTCCATCATAAACTCCACCACCACGCCGTCATGCTGGCATAGATCCTATTACCTCTCCCTCTCCCTTGTTGGATCAAGGAGACGTCACCAAGCCGTACGTGTGCATATCTCGGAGGTGTCGTTCGTGCGGTGCTGGATCTGATTGGATCGCGAAGAAAATACAATGACGACAACTATGTTCGTTAGAACATTTCCTCTTTCGGTCTACAAGGGTATGTAGACTTTCCCAATTGTTGCTAGTATCTAGTAGATTGGATATTGGGTGAATTTGTAGGGAAAAACTGTTTTCCATGCAACAATTCCCATCAGAAGGGGCACGAAGAAAGATTGGAAAGGCGGAGCTCGAGGAAGAGGACAAAAGAGGAGGATGATGCGAGGGTGTAAGCCTCTTCCCCCTCACAGGCACCCGCCTTTTATACAAGAGCTATGTGCGAAGTTGCGGCCGCACGACCAAGCTGCGACGGCACGACCAATCTACGTGGCATTGATTCCATTGTTTCCCATTCGGTATGCACGACAATCATGGGGGAGCTTATTAATTACCACGATCGCTTTTATGATAAGACATGACAAAGGTGGGGCCCTGGCCCATGTTCGTACATTATGTTGACTGCTGAGACGTGGCCACCTCGTAGCCATGTGGGCTGGCGGATGGGATTGGCCTGTGTTGTCAGAGCCAGGACGGGCCATCATGACAAGCCAAGTGAGGGAATGTTTCACGGTTAAGAAATGACTGCGTGGGAATATTTTCGACATCTAGATCGACACAAAAGTGATGAATTGCTTGGCGGAAACTGAGGTGCATGTAAAAACTCCTCGGGTACAATTAGACTATCAAGAAATTGGATACGAGATGACTTGTTAAACCAGTTTTCAAAACCAATGACTGATGTATGAAGAATAGCTCAGGAAAATCGAGGAGCGTCCGTGACTTGAAGACTGATTAGGAGCAACTGATGATGTCTTGGCTAGGGGTCTCTCACCACGCCGTTTCCCGGCTAGGTGGGCATGCCCTAGGACTAGGGCTGGACGTACGAGCGAGCATTTTAGCTCGGCTCGAAGCTCGTTCTAGCTCGGCCCGACTGGGCTCGGCCCGACAACTAAAAAGGACGAGCCGAGCTGGAAATATAGGCCCGTTCAGCGACCGAGCCGAGCCTGTTTTCGCTCGGTCCAGCTCGGTGGCCCGTTTCGTCGCACACTCAAATTTTAAGATTCCGCAGCCCAGCGCTACACGAGCAGGCCAAGCCCAATACAAAGCAAACCGCTTTTCTCTGACCTACACGAGCAGCACGCACCCACGCACCCCATCCAGCACCATCCCTGCCGCCGCCGCCGCCACACACATCGGTCGCCCCCAGCCTCCCTCCTTGCAATCTCTTCTTCTTCCCGACGCCATCCATCGATCTGCCATTCTCTTTCCAAGCAAGTTGAGGAGGGGCTGACGTTGCGGCGGCGCTGGGCAACATGCCGCAGGGGCACCTGTGTAGGAGATATGCCCTAGAGGCAATAATAAATGATATTATTTATCTCCGAATTCATAATTATGTTTATGTTCCATGCTATAACTGCAATGATTCTCGAGTCTGCAATATCCACGAGGCTCGGAGGAAGACTCATATGCACGTGTGGAATAATAAACGGTAAGAAGTATTCCTAGTCTGGCCTCTAAGACTAGCTCAAGTGTTGCATGATGATTCTGTTTTCCTGGTCATGGGCATGTCTATGCCAGCAACTTTGAGGGCACAATGTTAAGAGAACATTTGTGTTGAATCGACCCGGATTGATGTTATGCTATGAGATTCATTCGTCACAAGTTTATTGGTACATAACACAGAGATGGTTAACGTTTGCATGATTCCTTAGACCATGAGAGTATCGAGTTTCTTCATGCTTGCTTCATGAACTTTGGGGTTTGTTAAACGTCATCCGTAAATGGGTGGCTATTACGGCGGCTTACGGGTTCATGGAAAAATGTGTCAAGTAACTTGATAGCTCAAGATTGGGATTTGCTCCTCCGACGATGGAGAGATATCTCTGGGCCCTCTCGGTGTTACGGTATCCATCATCGTCTGGCCAGACACTTTGTGATTTGATCACGGGGATGCCGGAACACGATAACGAGAAAAGAGAACAATACCGGTAACGAGGTAACTAGCATAGTGGACAAGTTGTTGATCCACGAGAATGCCAACATGTCTCACCTCGGGTATTTGTAACATATCGCGAAGCAACAGGAATAGCACACGGCAACTGGAGGTTCACGCGAATATTTATTCGTGTGGGTATAGGGGTCAATATGGGTGTCCACGGCTCCGATGTTGATCATTGATCGGAAGGGGTTCCGGGTCATGTCTATACTTCACCGAACCTATAGGGTCACATGCTTAAGGGTCATCTATCTGCTGAATACTAGACAGGGAGTCTGAGAGAAAATCACCGAAAAAGTTTCGGACACCGAAAAGTTTCGGACAGCGGAATCGTACCGCAGAGAGAGGTCATCGGATAAGTTTCGATGATACCGAAAAGTTGTTTCGGGATACACCATTAAGTCAAATTGGTTTCGGCACATGCCTGATAATTCTTGGAGGATGCCAGAATCATTCTGGAAGCTTTTTGGAATTTTCTGAGATAAAAACCGGAAATGTTCCGGAGCTGCCGGAGCCACTTCAGATGCGTTTCGCAGATGAAAATCACGAAAACCGGAATTGTTTCGGAACGCGTTGAAAATCATTTTAGTGGGTACTGGAAATGTTCTTAGCCCACATAAATATTTTCAGTTCGATCAGACGCTGAAAAATGCCGTCGTGAATAGTGAAAATCAGCTTTATGGTTACTTTATGGAAAGCCACCTTTTTGGGGCTTTGCTCCAAAAGATCTTGGGATGACATGGATGGATAGGAGCCATTTTTTGGGCCCCTCATGGGGGTGTGGCCGGCCACATGGGGTATCCCCCCTTGGGGACCATCTTGTTCCTTGGTTTCACTCCTAGGTCCTTGTGGAAGGACTTCATTCATGTGCATTTTCGGTTTTTTTGTGAAACTACCCTACCCCCTTGGGATTTCCTATAAATAGAGGTGGAGGGGCAGCACTCCACACTCATCCCTTGCTCTCATACACATGCCATGCATTATCTGGCTTCTTCTCTCCCTCCCACGAAAAGAGTTTCGTAGAGCCGTAAGGCTGTCTGGGTTCCGGCAGGAACTAGTTCTGGACGGCGAAGCCCTGCCGGATAGATGACACCGTATGTGTGCAACTCTGTAGAGAGATCGTAGTTTCGGTCTTAGTTCGTGAGTGCCTCCCGAAGGGCTGTCCGTGTGACCGTTCGAGTTTCGAAGGTCCTCCCGAAGGGCTGTCCGAGTGACCGTTCGAGTTTCAAAGGTCCTCCCGAAGGGCTGTCCGCGACATCGTCCGGGGGGCTGTTCGACCGCCTCCCGGAGGGCTGTCTGAGGAGCAGATGAGGGTATACATCCTCGCGGTTGGGAGGTTGTAAATCCTAGCTGGGGGGATCTGCACCGCCGATCGTCATCGACTCTACTTCCCGCTGCGCTACGAGTCGGTAACGAAAAAGATCAAACCATGTATGCAGTCTCCATAGTGGTCCTGGGCTGGTGCGTAGGTCGGAAAATTTTTGTTTTCTGCTGCGTTCCCCTACAACATGGGGCAGGACAACGCGACCACGCTGGACGCCGCGCCTACGCATGCCGTCGTCGGCGCGCACGCACGCAGGCATGACATCGCTGCCGAGCGCATGCACGCACGCCGGTGCTCGCGCGCTACCCACCCACGTCCTTCTCTGCTCCTAGTCCTCCCCAACGTCGGCCGCTGCGTTCCCGAATCTGTGCCGCCACACTGCCCACGTCACTTGCCGTCCTGTCACGAGCCGCTCGGATTGGACCGAGTCAGTGAAAAAACGAGCCGAGCCACCCATATGCAGCTCGTTGGTTTCACGAGCCGAGCCGAGCCGAGCCGCTCCAGAGCGAGCTAAAGCGTGGCTCGGACCTAACTCGGCTCCGCTCGGCTCGTGTCCAGCCCTACCTAGGACCCCCATGCCGGTTCACCAGTGGTCCACGATGAGGCCACCCATGGCGTATGAAAGGAAGGCTCCGAAAGACTTAGATGTATACTCCAAGATATTAGAATTCGTCTACAACATGTTCTCCTTGTACCTATATAAACCGAGGGCTAGGGCTCGTACACAACACACAACGGTCTCATGGTAGATCATCAGTAGTCTATACTCCATCGCAAAGCAATACAAACACAACTAGGACGTAGGGTTTTATCTCCTAGCAGAGCCCGGACCTGGTTAAAAACATGTTCCCCTATTACCGTCATGTCGAGACACTTAGCTTGGCACACCCTAACCAAGATCTACCGGATTTCACTCCGTCACCAAGGCTAGAATTCTGTTACGGTCAAGTGGAATATGTTTGCTTCCATGAAACCCAAACTTCGAAAGTTGGGATAGTTATATGATATTCATGAAACTGGAAATTATTTTCAGATACAAACAAAGCAATGTTTGTTTGCAAGTATTAGTAAAAGTGTTTACTATGCATTTGACTGTTAGGAAAGGGATCCAGAAGAACGCCTGTCATATAATGAAAGGTGAATAAAACAACAACTTAAAGAGAAAAGAAGTGTCCATAGGGTGTTAGTATGACTTACACGCCTAGGAAGTCCGGAGCTAATGCCACTCTTAAGTTGGGTGCTTCTTCTGAGAGTAGGAGAAATACTAAAAGTTAAACTGCTAGAAGCATAAAGGCAAAAGGAAAGAAGACTGGAATATCCAGCTCATGTATGAATGTCATACAAGTTTTTGATGTATAGAAGGCTGGTCAAAGATATAGTTCTTGCGAATTATGGTTAAACATGTTAATCACTAATTCTTGGGTATTGTGAGTTCATCACAAAAATGCCCGCTCGATTGCATTCTGTTGCAACTCGATGTAAGATCTACTATGGCCTGAAAGACTAGCTAGAAATGAGGTTAAGGTATACACAGGGAACATAGTAAATGTTACTATAACTTCCATCGGTGTATTGCCGTCTGTATTTATTTTCATAATTCATTTAGAGTTTTACAAACTCTATCCCATTGCATAAGGCATCTTGCAAGAAGGTTGTTCATAAGAGAACTTTTTATTGTTCGATGTTATGAATAACACAAGGGCCATACTTTCATTATGAATGAGATGTATGTTATGAATATTTATAATAATACAATACCTCTGGGTTTACTTTTCATAATTCATTTTAGAGTTTCATACACTCTAGCCCATTGCACAATGTTTGTTGCAAAAGAGTTGTTCATAAAAACAACAATTTTTGTTAAGTATTATGAATAACATAAGGGCCATACTTCCATCATCGATGGGACGTATGTTATGAATATTGAGGGTAATATGATACATCCATAACACTGACGCTAAATGTCGCAAGACTAAAAGAATACCACACAAGTGTGGCACTACATTTGGTCACATTGGAGAAACCCGCATGGAAAATTCCATTATGATGGATTTTGAAGTCTTTTTGATTTTGAATCATCTGACACTTGCAACTTTCCTCCGAAAAGTGAAGTGACTAAAATACCGTTCACAGGCCATAAGGAACGAACAACAAACTTATTAGTGATCATACATTTGATGTGTGTAGTCCGATAAGTGTTGTTAGTGGTGGATTTATTTATCTTCAGAAATGACTCAAGTAGATATATGGATATTTACTTGATGAGACGTAAGTCTGGATCTTTTGAAATCATTCGAAAGGTTCTCAAAAATGAAGTAGAAGTTATTGTAACAAGAAAATTATGTTTCTGCAATTTGATTGCACAAAGGAATATTTGAGTTACATGTTTAGCGAATGTCTGATGAGTTGTGAAAGGGGTTTCGTAAACTTGCACCTCCCGGAACACCACTGCAAGTGGAAAGTCCGTGGAGATGTAATCAAACCATTTATGACATGGTAAGGTCAAAGATGACATAAATAAATTTGCCATTATCCCTTTTAAAGTGATGCTTTAGAGACTGCGGCTTTTACACTGAAAAGAGCTACATCGGGTCTGTTGAAATGAAGCCATGGTATGGTACGCCCAACCATGTTATATCTTTTCTTAACATTTGGAATATGGGGCTTGTGTAAAAGGTTGCAAACCTATTCCAAATCAGACAAGTGCTACTTTGTAGGTTATACCAAAATGTTGGGTATTCCTCCCTCACTATACCGAGGCAAATAGTTTTGCCGTGAAACGGTGTGCTTTTAAAGAGAATGGTTCTTTCTAAAAGGTGAGTGGGAGAATAGTGCAACTCGACGAGATAAACAGTATCTTCATCATATCAAAGGAAAGAGACCTTGGAAGAAATTCCAGAGTTTCCTACTGCGACTGATACAGAAGTCTTTACAATAAAATGTATGAACTTCGGTCGAACTTGCAGCTGAACCACGTAGGCAAGGCTCGTGCAAACCTCTCAGGTGCGCAAACGAGATATTGTTGTTAGACAACATTATACCTACGATACACAAGGAAGCGTTGATGGGCCCTGACTCCGGAATTGGCTAAATGCCAATACAACCCGAGTTAGTTTCCATATAAGTGATTCAAGATTAAAACCTTGATACACCTTTCGGAAGACTTAGAGTCTAACGAATATTTATGGAACTTAAAACTGATACGGATAAAATGTTTTATCCATAAAGCTCGACTTGTTGAAATAACAAGTTCAAGAGTTGACTACGATGAGGTTGTTTTCATCGTAGCGATGCTTAAAGTCGGTTCGGGTTGAACTAGCAATTAATACATATTTCAATCATGAGATATGAAACATGGATGATAAAAGGATTTCCATCTGATGGAAATGAAAGCTAGGACTTGTATATGATACAGTCCAAAGTAATTTGTCGATCCAGAGGATGCTAGTAGGTATGCAAACTTCAGAGTTCCAGCAATGGACAGAAGAGAGCAAAATGGAGTTGGAATCTTCGTGTTTTGATGAAATGGTCAAAGGGGTTTTGACTTCATCAATGGGTAACGAAGATGCTTGTAATTCAAGAAAGTAAGTGGGAGCGTAATAATATTTCTAAAAACCTTATGTGCTTGGCACATTGGTAATTAGAAATAAATTTCTTGACACAAATTAGGACTTCATTTGAAAATAGTTTTTCGATGAAGTGCTTAGGCTAAATAGCCTCAATATTAGGCATGATGATCTTGGAGATAGATTTACCTAATGGGGCTAAGCAATGAATACATATTGACAAGATGCTAAAACCTTTTAGCATTTAAAACGCCAAGGAGTGATTCTTGCCAAAGTCACATGGAAAGAGTTTTTGCAAGACTCGGTGTCCCAAAACACTGATGAGTAAAATACATGATTCCACACACTTTTGTGTTTGGATAAATCATGTATTCCATGGTATGTAAAACAACCAGATATGTCCGATACTCCCAAGGTGTTGCGAGTATGGATACCAAAGTGATCAAATTACTAATCATGGGACAACAGTGAAAGATGTCACAGAGTACTAGAGTAAGTACTGATGACATGGTTTTCTCGCAAGCAGAGATCATGAAGAGTTCGTTGTAAAATGTTACATCGATAGAGTCTTCATCTTTTCTCCATGCGATTTTCGATTTAAATTAAGGGTTTTGTGTAACACACAATGTGGTGGCACAGTTAGTTGGAATTTGTTCAAACTAGTTACTGTGGCGAATTCTATAACGAGGGCTAAGTATGTTGACGCTTTAGAAGCGACAAAGAAGATGTTGAATCATATAGTTCATTCATGAACTTAGTATAGTTGCAAGATGTCTTTTGACAATGGGACACTACTGCAGGTAGTTGCTCCATAACTCAGTCTGAGGAATCCAGGTTCGACCTGTGATTCACATACATACAAAGCCAAGTCCACACAAAATATGAATTTTGTGAAAACGTGAAAACGCGAGGACATGCAAAGATACACACGGAACTGAAGTGGTCAGATCCGTTGGACATCAGGCTATACCACAAGCGAAGCATATTTACACCAGTGTGCCACAGGTGTGAAGTGCATTAGCATAAGCTAGATTATTGACTCTAGTGCAAGTGGGAGTCTGTAGGAGATATGCCCTAGATGCAATAATAAATGATATTATTTATCTCCGAGTTCATAATTATGTTTATGTTCCATGCTATAACTGCAATGATTCTCGAGTCTGCAATATCCACGAGGCTCGGAGGAAGACTCATATGCACGTGTGGAATAATAAACCGTAAGAAGTATTCCTAGTCTGGCTTCTAAGACTAGCTCAAGTGTTGCATGATGATTCTGTTTTCCTGGTCATGGGCATGTCTATGCCAGCAACTTTGAGGGCACAATGTTAAGAGAACATTTGTGTTGAATCGACCCGGATTGATGTTATGCTATGAGATTCATTCGTCACAAGTTTATTGGTACATAACACAGAGATGGTTAACGTTTGCATGATTCCTTAGACCATGAGAGTATCGAGTTTCTTCATGCTTGCTTCATGAACTTTGGGGTTTGTTAAACGTCATCCGTAAATGGGTGGCTATTACGGCGGCTTACGGGTTCATGGAAAAGTGTGTCAAGTAACTTGATAGCTCAAGATCGGGATTTGCTCCTTCGACGATGGAGAGATATCTCTGGGCCCTCTCGGTGTTACGGTATCCATCATCGTCTGGCCAGACACTTTGTGATTTGATCACGGGGATGCCGGAACACGATAACGAGAAAAGAGAACAATACCGGTAACGAGGTAACTAGCATAGTGGACAAGTTGTTGATCCACGAGAATGCCAACATGTCTCACCTCGGGTATTTGTAACATATCGCGAAGCAACAGGAATAGCACACGGCAACTGGAGGTTCACTCGAATATTTATTCGTGTGGGTATAGGGGTCAATATGGGTGTCCACGGCTCCGATGTTGATCATTGATCGGAAGGGGTTCCGGGTCATGTCTATACTTCACCGAACCTATAGGGTCACACGCTTAAGGGTCATCTATCTGCTGAATACTAGACAGGGAGTCTGAGAGAAAATCACCGAAAAAGTTTCGGACACCGAAAAGTTTCGGACAGCGGAATCGTACCGCAGAGAGAGGTCATCGGATAAGTTTCGATGATACCGAAAAGTTGTTTCGGGATACACCATTAAGTCAAATTGGTTTCGGCACATGCCTGATAATTCTTGGAGGATGCCAGAATCATTCTGGAAGCTTTTTGGAATTTTCTGAGATAAAAACCGGAAATGTTCCGGAGCTGCCGGAGCCACTTCAGATGCGTTTCGCAGATGAAAATCACGAAAACCGGAATTGTTTCGGAACGCGTTGAAAATCATTTTAGTGGGTACTGGAAATGTTCTTAGCCCACATAAATATTTTCAGTTCGATCAGACGCTGAAAAATGCCGTCGTGAATAGTGAAAATCAGCTTTATGGTTACTTTATGGAAAGCCACCTTTTTGGGGCTTTGCTCCAAAAGATCTTGGGATGACATGGATGGATAGGAGCCATTTTTTGGGCCCCTCATGGGGGTGTGGCCGGCCACATGGGGTATCCCCCTTGGGGACCATCTTGTTCCTTGGTTTCACTCCTAGGTCCTTGTGGAAGGACTTCATTCATGTGCATTTTCGGTTTTTTTGTGAAACTACCCTACCCCCTTGGGATTTCCTATAAATAGAGGTGGAGGGGCAGCCCTCCACACTCATCCCTTGCTCTCATACACATGCCATGCATTATCTGGCTTCTTCTCTCCCTCCCACGAAAAGAGTTTCGTAGAGCCGTAAGGCTGTCTGGGTTCCGGCAGGAACTAGTTCTGGACGGTGAAGCCCTGCCGGATAGATGACACCGTATGTGTGCAACTCTGTAGAGAGATCGTAGTTTCGGTCTTAGTTCGTGAGTGCCTCCCGAAGGGCTGTCCGTGTGACCGTCCGAGTTTCGAAGGTCCTCCCGAAGGGCTGTCCGAGTGACCGTTCGAGTTTCAAAGGTCCTCCCGAAGGGCTGTCCGAGTGACTGTTCGAGTTTCAAAGGTCCTCCCGAAGGGCTGTCCGCGACATCGTCCGGGGGGCTGTTCGACCGCCTCCCGGAGGGCTGTCTGAGGAGCAGATGAGGGTATACATCCTCGCGGTTGGGAGGTTGTAAATCCTAGCTGGGGGGATCTGCACCGCCGATCGTCATCGACTCTACTTCCCGCTGCGCTACGAGTCGGTAACGAAAAAGATCAAACCATGTATGCAGTCTCCATAGTGGTCCTGGGCTGGTGCGTAGGTCGGAAAATTTTTGTTTTCTGCTGCGTCCCCTACGACCTGGGGCAGGACAACGCGACCACGCTGGACGCCGCGCCTACGCATGCCGTCGTCGGCGTGCACGCACGCAGGCATGACATCGCTGCCGAGCGCATGCACGCACGCCGGTGCTCGCGCGCTACCCACCCACGTCCTTCTCTGCTCCTAGTCCTCCCCAACGTCGGCCGCTGCGTTCCCGAAGCTGTGCCGCCACACTGCCCACGTCACTTGCCGTCCTGTCACGAGCCGCTCGGATTGGACCGAGTCAGTGAAAAAACGAGCCGAGCCACCAATATGCAGGTCGTTGGTTTCACGAGCCGAGCCGAGCCGAGCCGCTCCAGAGCGAGCTAAAGCGTGGCTCGGACCTAACTCGGCTCCGCTCGGCTCGTGTCCAGCCCTACCTAGGACCCCCATGCCGGTTCACCAGTGGTCCACGATGAGGCCACCCATTGCGTATGAAAGGAAGGCTCTGAAAGACTTAGATGTATACTCCAAGATATTAGAATTCGTCTACAACATGTTCTCCTTGTACCTATATAAACCGAGGGCTAGGGCTCGTACACAACACACAACGGTCTCATGGTAGATCATCAGTAGTCTATACTCCATCGCAAAGCAATACAAACACAACTAGGACGTAGGGTTTTATCTCCTAGCAGAGCCCGGACCTGGTTAAAAACATGTTCCCCTATTACCATCATGTCGAGACACTTAGCTTGGCACACCCTACCCAAGATCTACCGGATTTCACTCCGTCACCAAGGCTAGAATCAAGGAGTGCGGGAGCGGCATCGTCTCGTGCGCCGATGTCATGGCCTTCGCTGCACGTGATGCGACCTACTTCCTCAGCTACAAGGTCCTCTTCGCCGTGCCAGTAGGCCATTACGACGGACTTGTTTCCTTGATGACACTACTAGGAAAAGGCCTAGCAGTGGCGTACGCGAAATGGGCATTAGTGGCGGGCTAAGGGCCCAGGCAAGCCCGCCAGTGACCTCCCGCCACTGCTAAAAGACCACCAATGGCGAGCACGAAGTAGCACCCATCACTACTAAATGGGTGCACCATAGCAAGGACGCACCATAGCAGGATGCACCACTGGCGGGTACTGTGTTCTGCCACTGCTATCAATTTTTGGATTTTAAAAAAAACAGGCACTGTATTGTGATGTACGCAGTACATTTCATGCATAGTTTGCATCAGGTATTATTCATATGTACATATACAGAGTTTGTATCCAGTTTATATCCATCACTCTGAGTACGAACCCAAAAATGGTAGAAACACTACATAGGCAGACATTAAGCACGCACATGGAGATTAATTTGCCCTTTCCTTGCAGCCTAGCTAGACACGGCAAAAGTCTACTCTTTTCTGGGAGATCTCTAAACAGCACACGAAAAGCTGAACCAAATAAGCTACCGAACCGATGCGGTCTTCATGTAGTGACTGGAGTCGATGTCCAAGTTCTGAGGCGCTCCCAAAGTGCCCAGTTCATGCCCCTACTCCTCTGGATCTGTTGGTCCTTGGCGAGGAGAGAGTAGTGAGAGGACCAGAGGAGAGTAGGTTAACTGTTGGGCCTAGGCTTAGTTTCAGTTGGCTTGGCTGGGCCCTGAAAATCAGCAAAATATTACATTCCACTAAAAGGGGAAAATATTTCATGCTAAAAAAAAGATCCCCAGAATTCTAGTTGTGCCTCAACTATAATAGTTTTGCATGCATACAATCCTAGCAGGGCTCATCGGCTGCCTTACTTCTGCCCTTTTTACCTGTCCGGTAGGAATTGACATTACCAATGATGAAGCGACAGCCTTTGGGGGGTGGGGGGGGGGGGGGGGGGGGGGGGGGGGGGGGGCTCTGATACAGTGCCCCGGTCTCTACCACATGATTAGGCTAATTTCGGTGGTGGTTGTACCTTGTGCCCACATGTGACCTAGGAAAAGGAAGACTCCCATCAAATATGTTGGTTAGGTTACCGGTTGCTAGTGTGGCTCAGGAACAAAAATGGTGTAAACCGGACCCAAAGTTCATTAAAGTAAATATGGATGCAACATTCTATGAGAACGAAGGAATAACTGCTGTCCTGGGAGATGACAAAGGTAGCTTTATAGCTGCTAAATGCAAGTATATATCTTTTGCTGCTGATGTGGTTACAAATGAAGCAATGTCCATGAGAGATGGACTTGAGTTGGCCAATTCTCTTGGGTTCAACCGACCAGAAGTTGAGTCTAATTCTATGCAAGTGATCAACTTTCGCACCGGACAGTCTAGATGGTGGGTGGGATGCGACGCCAGCTATTTCGTGGACTGTGTGGACACATCTACGTCAATAGGAAAGATCATCTTTAAACATTGTTATCGATTATCTAATCAGGCGGCATATATGCTAAATAATCATAGTATTTATAATGAGCTTTCTCTTGTTTGGATGAACGCGCCCCCTGACATCTTGATAAGCGAGCTCGTAGACAATGTATAATTATTTGATTTTAATAAAGCTAGTCATAATGGCCTTTTAAGAAAAAAGGTTACCGGTTGCCACTCATGACTACTATATAATTTGGAAAAAGAAAAGTGCACTAACACGCCTTTTAAGGAAAAAGGTTACCGGTTGCTACTGATGTCGCCCTGCTGCTACTTGTTGTCGGCTACGCGTCGCTGCTGCTCCTTGCCAGACCCTGCTGCTCCTCGTTTCCGGCCGCCGTCGCTCCTCCTCCTTGCCTTGCCGGCCCTGCTACAGCGACACCGTGGCTGCAGCAGAGGGAGAGAAGAAAAGACAGAAAAAGAGATAACTTACACATGGGTCCAACATGTAAGATAACGGTCTAACAAAACTGCAACAAACGGATTGTTTAGGAGCGGGTCCTACCTGTCATAAACCGGTTTAAAATGTTCGCAACGGAGGATTTGAGTTTTTTGAAACAGCCAACCCCGACTTTGGTAGGTCTCAACGAAAATTAAAAATTCAGTAATTTTTTGGAACCCTAACCCGAATTATAGTAGTTTTATACAATTTACTCCTTTTGTTTGGATGAATGCGTCCCCTCACATCTTGGTCAGCAAGCTCGTAGACAATGTACAATTATTTGATTTTAACAAAGCTAGTCATGACAGCCTTTTAAGAAAAAAGTTACCGATTGCCACTGAGGACTACTATATACTAATTTGGAAAAAGAAAAGTGCACTAACACGCCTTTTCCTTATAAAATAGGGCAGCTCGATCGTATCCATCGATTGCCTCGCCGTACCTGGCGGTCATTGGAGTTTCAGTGGTTGTACTTGTACCTGCTGCCCATAAACAAACCATTTAATGCGGGTTGCGTATCCAGTTGCCACTCACTGTAATTTAGAAAAAAAGGAAAAGAAAATAATGCAATATATATATAGGACCGCACTATTTGGCACATGTGTGGCAGATAGCAAAACTGCCACACACACCTCTTTCTTTCCTTCTAATTACATGCATGCATGCATTAGCATGACTCACTCTCTTCTTTCATCGTGTATTTTTCTCTCTAATTACATACATGCACTAGAGGACAAAAAAATGATATCATGCTAAATTCTCTTTATTCTGAAATTTAAAATGTTTTGTAGCCCAAACCGTCGGTCCGATGCAAAAACTGTTATCACATAAAAGATTCATCTCGATAAGATCTTCGAAACTAGATCCCATGTTGCTATGTTTCGACAACTTTTTCCCGGGTCAAAAGTTATCACGCTTGGACTGCACAAGTTAGCACACCTGTGGTATGTAAGTTATCGTGGTATTTTCACATAAGTTACCGAGACATAAAAATGGTTCTCACACGCTTCTTCACGTGTACATTTATGTATGCACTAGAGGGCAAACAAGCTGATGTCATCATAGAATCTCTTTATTTCGAAAATTCTAAATGTTTTGTAACTCAAACCATCGGTCCAATGAAACCGTTTTCGCATAAAAGATTCGTCACGACGAGATCTTCAAAACTAGATCCCGTATTGGTATGTTCCGATGAGTTTTCTCGGGTCAGAAGTTATCATGCCTCTACTACATATGTTACCACGCCTGTAGTATGCAAGTTATCGTGCTATGTCCATATAAGATACTGGGGTTATAATTTTCAACAACTCCCCCCTTGGTAAAAAAAATACCGCATTGTTTGCACGTAAGTTATTGGATATGCGGTTCGTATATTACCGTGCTATTTCACATAAGTTACGAGGGGTATGTTTTTTAACTTGTTTCCCTCCTTGGTCAAAGTTATCATGGTGTTTCTACGTAATTTATCTGGTATTCCATTCGTATATCATCGTGTTATTTTCATATAAGTTACCGGGGTTATATTTGAAAATTAAAAATGTTTTGTAATTCAAACTGTCGGCCCTATTCAAAAATTTAATTTTGCATAAAAAAGTTCATCGCGATTAAGACCTTCAAAAATCAATCTCATGTTGGTATGTTCCAATGACTTTTTTTAGAGTCAAAAGCTACCACGCCTAGGCTAATGAAATTATCACGTCATCGGTGTGTATGTTATCATGCTATTTGCACGGAAAAGTTACCATGAATGTTTTCAACAATTTTTTCCTCAAGGGTGAAAAGTTACCATGGTGTTTTTGAGTAAGTTATCAGATATGTGGCGTGTATGTTACCAAGGTACTTACACATAAGTTAGAGGGGGTATATTTTTAACAACTTTTTTACCGCGGGAAAAAGATTATCATGGTATTTGTACCTAAGTTATTGAGTTTATGGCGTGTATAGTACCATACTATTTACACAGAAACTACTGAAGGATATGTTTTTGCAACAATTTTTGGCCTCGGGTTCAAAGTTACCACAGTGTTTATACGTATGTCATTGGGTATGCGGTGCATATATTATCATGATCTTTACGCAAAAATTATCGGGGATATGTTTTCAATATTATTTTCCCCAAGGATCAGTGTTACCACGGTGTTCATATGTAAGTTATCAGAGGTGCAGCATTTACACATTTCCAGTCCAACAAAAAGGCATGTTCCAGAAGCATATACTACTGCAGCAACTCCTAGATCATGTATAATGTTGGTCTGAGTGCTAATACAGGAAAGATAACAAATAATTACATACAGGAAAGCCAGTTCACTCCTTTTTCAGATGAAGGAAGCGTTATTGATCTTCGACAAGTACATGAACCAAAGTTAATGCAAGTAAATTTCTACATTTAACTGATAGAATTGAACCAAGACCACCCCCGGTTGAGAGATTGCGACGCTAATTCAGTAATCAGTCCTATCAACCAAAGTTATGCAATTTCAGCCTGACAAACAAACCTGGGTTCCATTTCTGTATCGTCAACAGAACAGAAGAGATGACAGAGTGACAAGAGTGAGTGTCCGTCTTACGCTTGAGCCGAAGAAGTAGAGGCCGACCATGTTGTTGAAGAGGTGCTTAAGGTTCATGTGGCTGAAAGAACTGGTGAGCATCGTGTGCAGACGCCCACTCGTGAAATTGTCCAGCGAGATCTGCTCATCAACAAAAACCATCAGGTCATAGACTCAAAGTACCACTGTCTCCAGTCCAGACCACCACATTAGAAATTAACCACCAAGCACCAACCATGAAATGTTTCCTCATGAACATGGGATCCACGTTGCTGGAGGCGCTCGTGAGCAGCGTGTGCAGCCGCCCGCCGAAGTACATGTCCAGCCAAACCTGCTCGTCCACAGAATCATCAGGTGATTGTGTCATAGTGAACTAGTTAGTGAAATCATGGCCAGCACTTGCGAAACCAAAGCAAAATAAGTCACTTGGGTAACCATCAGGTCACCAAGACACTACTAACCATGTGAGGATCCGTGATGAACCTGGGATGCGCGAGCACGCGCCAGAGCATGAAGACGGACAAGTTGGCGCCCATGAGCGCGCCCACCATGTCATCGGCCGTGGCCGATGTCCAGAGCGCCCTAGGGAAGGGAGGGGAGACGCCAGAGCAGAAGCTGTGAGCAGACGATCAAAAAAAGGCACCAACTTTCTTGTTTCTTCTCCCCGGAGGGAGACGGAGCAAGGACGTACGGTACGGACCGAAACCTTACCAGGGCGCCGCGGCGTGGAGCAATGCCGACGACGGAAGGGGCCAGCCCGAGGTGGTCCGGCCTCGCTGCGGAGCGGAGATCTCGAGGCCGGGGGACCCAGCGCCGCGCGCGGCCGGCACGACGGCCGCGGCGCTCGTCGGCAGGAGCGAGCCGGGCGGGGAGCGGGGCCGGGTGCGGGCGGGGAGGGGAAGGGGGAGGCCGGTGCCGCGGGCGGGGAGGAGGAGCCGAGGAAGCGGCAGCGGGGGATGGGCGGTGGGACGGCACGGCGGAGGGCTTGCCGCGCGAGGAGGGAGAGGGGAAGGGGAAGGAGGAGCCTTCTCCCCTGCAGGGCCGCCATTCTGTTCCGCCTAGCTTCCACGCCAAGGCCAAGCTCGGGTTGCTGTCCCCGCCGGACCCGCCTCTGGGTTTTGATTTGGTGGAGTGGAGTTTGGGAAACGGATTTCCTCGCATGACAAAATTACACATTTGGTTTTTGAAGTCTCTCGCTATGAATTGGTCTCATAACTCGAGAAACACTACAATGCGATCTTTGTGCATGAAATATATAACACTCTACGGTATCTTTACGGCCCCCTCGACAGTAGAACGCCTTGGTGCCGCCGCACTTTTGAGGAAAACCCCTCCTTTTTCACGGAAACAACCCGCGGTCCCCCGGTCCACGCGCCCTGCCACCCAGTCCACCGTCCACGCGTCCTGCACCGTCGTTGCCGGGCCCGCCGTCGTGGAATCCAGTGAGAATCCATTGAAAGTTGCATGCGGGCGGTTCCTGACATACCGTGCGGACACGATTTCTTTCTCGTTCAATGCCTTTTTTCAATGGTCTCAAAGAGATAAATTTTTCATTTTTATCTATGGGGTCACAACCGGCAGCCACAGTCGCATTGTGCTGCCCACTCCGATGGTAACGTATCATGATGGGCCTATTATGATGTCAGGCGGTTTCCATCACTCCTCAGGTCTGTTGGCATTTCTAGCTCACCCTGTTCGGCGTGGACCAGAGATTGTGCGGGGACACGCACGTGGGGGGTGGCGCTGGTGCACATCTTCGACTAGATGGTGCCAGATGGGGTGGCCGGGATGGAAGCTTGAAACTAAAGGTAGCGAGTAGCGATAATGGCCACCATCTCAAATTTACTCAGAGAAACACAATAGGCTTTAGACCAACATCATGGCTGAGCACACACCTCAGGCGCCACCCGTGCTAGAAGCCCCCCATGCTTTTGGAAACTGAAAACTGCAAAAAGGAAGAAAAAAGCGACAATAAAGAATAAGTTTGGCTTCAAGATGTCCTCGATTGATATACTAGATAGGAGAACACTAGTAGAAAAAGAGGCTTCCATACGCCCCCATTAGTCCCCAAAACAATCGAACCACGACAAAAGGGGCCTTTAGTCGCGGTTCGGGAGGAGACCCGCGACCAACTATCTGTGCCCAGCGCGCTCGGTCGACAGCTGGCGGACGGGAGGGGCTTTAGTCGCGGTTGGCCTGGCCAACCGGGACTAAAGGTCCCCGAAGGCCTTTAGTCGCGGTTGGCCAGGCCAACCGGGACTAAAGGCCCATCCCTATATATAGGACTCAGCTCACTTCACTTCACTCAGCTCACTTCACAATTTTCAGAAGGGGGTGGTGGGTTTGCTTTTGGTTCCTCCTATGCACACAAGGTGTTCGACGAAATGCCCGAGAGCCTGAAACAAACATGATATGAAGTGTCCGAGCCACACTTGAGCTTTCTCATTTATATTTCCTCCGCGATCGCGGTTAGCAACTTGAACCTTTCATGTGTCATTGATAAAATATGCATGTGTGTAGTTCATTGTTTAATTTGTATTATTTCTAGCTAGTTAGTTTAACAAATGCATGATGGTTAATTATATACTTTATATAATAATAATGCAGATGAATCGGCAATGGATGTACGGTCCCCGACTCTCCGGCGAGTTCACTACGGGTTTGAAAGATTTCCTCGTAGTGGCGAATGCGAACAAGCAGCAAGGTTTTATTATCTGTCCATGTGCTGTCTGTAAGAATCAGAAGGGTTACTCCTCCTCAAGAGACGTTCACATGCACCTGCTTCGGCACGGTTTCATGCCAAGCTATAATTGTTGGACCAAGCATGGAGAAAGAGGGGTTAGAATGGAAGAAGATGAAGAAGGGGATGATATTGATGACAACTATCATGATCATTTCGGTGATACTTTCATGGAGGATGATGCTGAAGGTGGGGAAGGGTTAGGTGAAGGTGAAGAAGAGGCACATGATGAGCCCGCTGATGATCTTGGTCGGACCATTGCTGATGCACGGAGACGCTGCGAAACTGACAAGGATAGGGAGAATTTGGATCGCATGTTAGAGGATCACAAAAAGTCGTTGTATCCAGGATGCGATAATAGTCTGAAAAAGCTGGGCTGCACACTGGATTTGCTAAAATGGAAGGCACAGGAAGGTGTAGGTGACTCATCATTTGAAAATTTGCTGAAAATGTTGAAGAATATGTTTCCGAAGAATAACGAGTTGCCCGCCAGTACGTACGAAGCAAAGAAGGTTGTCTGCCCTCTAGGTTTAGAGGTTCTGAAGATACATGCATGCATTAACGACTGCATCCTCTACCGCGGTGAATACGAGAATTTGAATGAATGCCCTGTATGCACTGCATTGCGTTATAAGATCAGAGGCGATGACCCTGGTGACGATGTTGAGGGCGAGAAACCCAGGAAGAGGGTTCCCGCCAAGGTGATGTGGTATGCTCCTATAATACCACGGTTGAAACGTCTGTTCATGAACAAAAAGCATGCCAAGTCGTTGCGATGGCACAAAGAGGACCGTAAGTCCGACGGGGAGTTGAGACACCCCGCTGATGGAACGCAATGGAGAAAGATCGACAGAGTGTTCAAAGATTTTGCAGCTGACGCAAGGAACATAAGCTTTGGTCTAAGTACTGATGGCATGAATCCTTTTGGCGAGCAGAGCTCCAGCCATAGCACCTGGCTCGTGACTCTATGCATCTACAACCTTCCTCCTTGGTTGTGCATGAAGCGGAAGTTCATTATGATGCCAGTGCTCATCCAAGGTCCAAAGCAACCCGGGAACGACATCGATGTGTGCCTAAGGCCATTAGTTGATGAACTTTTACAGTTGTGGGCCAGACCTGATGTACGTGTCTGGGATGAGCACAAAGGAGAGGAATTTGACCTACGAGCGTTGCTTTTTGTAACCATCAACGATTGGCCTACTCTCAGTAACCTTTCTGGACAGACAAATAAGGGATACAATGCATGCACGCACTGCTTACATGAGACTGAAAGTGTACGTTTGGTTAATTGTAAGAAGAACGTGTACCTGGGTCATCGTCGATTTCTTCCCCGAAATCATAACGTAAGAAAGAAAGGCAAGCATTTCAACGGCAAGGCAGATCACCGGCCGAAGCCTGCTGAACGTACTGGTGCTGAGATATTTGATATGGTCAAGGATTTGAAAGTCATCTTTGGAAAGGGTCCTGGCGGACAATCAGTTCCGCGGGGAGTTGACGGGCACGCACCCATGTGGAAGAAGAAATCTATATTTTGGGAGCTAGAATATTGGAAAGTCCTAGATGTCCGCTCTGCAATCGACGTGATGCATGTTACGAAGAATATTTGCGTGAACCTGCTAAGCTTCTTGGGCGTGTATGGGAAGACAAATGATACAAAGGAAGCACGGCAGGACCAGCAACTTTTGAAAGACCCAGATGACCGGCATCCGGAATGGTTTCAAGGTCGTGCCAGCTACGCTCTTACCAAAGAAGAGAAGGTCATTTTTTTTGAATGCCTGAGCAGTATGAAGGTCCCGTCTGGCTTCTCGTCGAATATAAAGGGAATAATAAACATGGCGGAGAAAAAGTTCCAAAACCTGAAGTCTCACGACTGCCACGTGATTATGACGCAATTGCTTCCGATTGCTTTGAGGGGGCTCCTACCGGAAAATGTTCGAGTAGCCATTATGAAGCTATGTGCATTCCTCAATGCAATCTCTCAGAAGGTAATCAATCCAGAAGATCTACCACGGTTACAGAATGATGTGGTCCAATGCCTTGTCAGTTTCGAGTTGGTGTTCCCACCATCCTTCTTCGATATTATGACGCACCTCCTGCTCCACCTAGTCGAAGAGATTTCCATTCTCAGTCCTGTATTTCTACACAATATGTTCCCCTTTGAGAGGTTCATGGGAGTATTAAAGAAATATGTTCGTAACCGTGCTAGGCCAGAAGGAAGCATCGTCAAGGGCTATGGAAATGAGGAGGTAATTGAGTTCTGTATTGACTATGTTCCTGACCTTAAGCCGATTGGTATTCCTCAATCGCGGCACGAGGGGAGACTAAGTGGAAAAGGCAAGATCGGAAGGAAATCCACGATATGTATGGACGGTCATTCTATGACTGAAGCACACCACACAGTTCTGCAAAATTCCAGCTTTGTGGCTCCGTACTTCGAGCAACACAAGAATATTTTACGCTCGGACAACCCGGGGAAGCCTGAATCCTGGATTAGAAAGGCCCACATGGAGACTTTCGGCAGTTGGTTGCGAAAACATTTAATGAATGACAATGATGTTGGAGATCAGCTGTACATGTTGGCCAAGAAAGCATCTTCGACTATAACGATTTTCCAAGGGTACGAGATAAATGGGAATACATTTTACACCATCGCCCAAGATAAAAAGAGTACCAACCAAAACAGTGATGTCCGCTTTGATGCAGCAACCGAGAATGGGCGAAAGGTCACATATTATGGTTACATAGAGGAGATATGGGAACTTGACTATGGACCCTCCTTTAAGGTCCCTTTGTTCCGGTGCAAATGGTTCAAGCTAACAGGAGGTGGGGTAAAGGTGGACGAGCAATACGGAATGACAATGGTGGATTTCAACAATCTTGGTTACCTTGACGAACCATTCGTCCTTGCCAAAGATGTCGCTCAGGTTTTTTATTTGAAGGACATGAGTAGCAAACCGAGGAAACGGAAAGATAAGAAAATGATCAGTACATCATGCGATGATCCAAAGCGCCACATTGTTCTTTCAGGGAAAAGAAACATCGTGGGAGTGGAGGACAAGACAGATATATCAGAAGATTATAATATGTTTGGTGAAATTCTGCCCTTCAAAGTGAACACTGACCCAAGCATTAAGTTAAATGATGAGGATGCTCCATGGATACGGCACAATCGTAAGCAAGCAGATAAGTGCGTAAATAATCATACTATTTGCACAGAAATTACCGAGGTAATTTTCTTCGAATAAAATTCCTCGGTAGAAATTAGCACGGTGTTGCAAATAAGCTATTAGGTCTATGGTGCATAAATTAGCATGCTATACACATAAAAGTTACCGGATATATTTCAAGAATTTTGTTCGATGGTCCAAAAAATTATCTGGCCTAGGCTGCATAAGTTATCGCACCCGCAGTATGTAAAATTACCATGTTGTTTATGCAGATGTTACCATACATGAAAACCTGAACTATTTTCAACATTCCAATGGGGTTTTTTAGGTCGCAAGTATCGTCCGGTACAACCAATCGCTCCCAGTATTGTTTACATGTTGCTTCCAATAAAACATCGTTTGAGTTGGCGGTCTACTTGTGGGTTGTTAGGACCAGAAGTGTGCGCGATTTATGCCGTCTAGGCCCGATTCAGGTTGATGAGCACCGATACAGTGGTAAACCTGAACTCAGTGCAGCAATTTACACAGGTTTGACGTTCATTTTCTACTATATAAGTAGAGGAGAGGAGCGTCAGTGCGTCACCATCGTGCTGGTCAGGGATCCTAAATCAAGCTCCCTGAATCTTAATGCTAGTGTTTCAGGCCTTTGTATAGTGATTTGGTTGGAGCCTTTTGCAGTCCGTCGGTCGTGCAAGTAACTGAACCTGATTGGAGTGATTAGTCTATTCACCCAAGCTTTAGAGAACACTGAAATCTTAAAAGGGGTTGCAATAGGGAGGTGAGCAGCAGCAGCAACAAAAGGCGTTGGTGAAAAGAACGGAGCACCAAAGATCTATGGATATGAAGCCGCCTTGTTGCAGAACAAGAGCAGCAAGGACAATGATCAATAGGAGCGCAGTGTAAAAAATCGAGCCGCCTCGCCTCCGTACTTCTGCTATGTCACTATGTGCTTTGCTGCGCCCCGCATCACATGCAAATCCAATTAAAAACAACAACAAATCAAGCCGGGAGCAAAACGAGCACAACGGGGAGCTTCGAGTCCTGGGCTGTCGTTGGTGATGAATCCGAGGAGATTGTTTTTTTACAAAAGAAGGATGACCCCCGGCCTCTGCATCTGGGAGATGCATACGGCCACTTTATTGATTATTCTCGAGGACCGTAGAAAGTGTTACAACAATGTGTCTGAAACCACCATCTTGGCAACATATGTCGCTATTCCTATCAAAAATGATGAGGGGTGCTAGCTGGACCACTACCCAAACCACTCACCTATGCCTAACATCAAAAGCCGGAAGCCGAAACTCATTCGGAAGCCCCAGCCGAGCCACATACCGGGTCTGGGGCACAATCCGGTCAGACGCACTCGTGTGTCGTCGCCGCCATCTTCCACAGGTCCGTCTTCAGATCATATTGAGGCTTCTACCTTGTCTGGCCACTCTGCCATCGACGTCCCCATGACGCCAGACAGCTTCCTCCTCCTGCAAGGCTCAGGCTCCATCCAAGGTAGAAGACGGTGCTACCATGAGCGCTGCACCATCCAAATCAATAAGCCCCAAAGATTTGACATCCACGCTCCCAACAAGTAGTGATGACTGGTGCTCGGGGCCGCTCGTCCTATACAAGAACTACTGGCTGAGGTCCACGGTGCTGGAGCGGATCCTGCTGGCCCAGGTCACCATGAAGCCCCGGGACGACGACATCATCCTCGCCACACAGCCCAAAAGCGGCACTGCCAGGCTCAAGGCCCTCACCTTCGCCATCACCAACCGAGGCCGCTACGGCTTCGGCGACCACCCCCTCCTCACCCACCACCCTCACCCGCTCGTGCCGTGCATCGAGTTCCATGGCCCGGGCGGGGACCATACCGACCTCAACGCACTTGCATCTCCTCGGCTTCTCTCCACGCACATTCCCATGTCGCTGCTCCCGCCGGAGATGAGTCCATCCAGCGGCCGTCGCGTGGTGTACCTCTGCCGAGACCCCAAGGACGCGTTTGTGTCTCGGTTTCACCATGGAGCTGGACAAAGCCTACTGCTTGTTCTGCCGGGGGCTCTCGCCTTACGGCCCTTTCTGGGAGCACTGCCTGGAGTACTGGAAGGCAAGCTTGGCGACGCCGGACAAGGTTCTTTTCTTGAAGTACGAAGAGATCAAGGAAGACTCTGTGGGAGTCGCGCGGAAGCTCGCGGTGTTCCTCGGCGTCCCGTTCAGCCAGGAGGAGGAAAGCTCTGGTGTCCCGGAAGAGGTGGCGAGGCTCTGCAGCTTTGAGACACTGACGAGCCTACAGGTTAACCAGTTAAGTGTTGTCAATGATCACGGAGATCACAGGTTTCCTGCTAATTCAGCCTTCTTTAGAAAAGGACAAGTTGGGGACTGGGCGAACCACATAAGCCGAGAAATGGGGGAAAAGATGGATCAGATCACCAAAGAAAAGCTCAAGGGATCTGGACTCGCCTTCTGATTTGCATTTCTACTTTCTCATCTGTTTTGTACTCATAAATTTGGGACTAAAGAACTTTCTTTAAACGGTGTTGTCTTTTGTCTATAATAAAGTGGGTGGCTCGACATGCCATGAGCACCGTGAAAGCCTGTTATTGTACAAGAAGTTTTCGGCTATTCACACGTGTTTTGGGTAATTTTTTATCGCATCATAATTTTAGGATCTCGTAATGTGGAAAAATAAAGATCTGTAACATTCAGAGTTAACACTAAGACATAATCTGTTGTATATGTTCCTTTTTTCTCAACTCGTCTTATTAGCTTTTTTTAGGGGTATCCGTGGAGTAGGCCTAAGTCAAGGATTCGGCCCAGCAGGCCGGAACGACCCGATATAATGCCAGGAAATCACTCAGCAAGGTCGGCGTTGTCGGGAGCAACTAATTAACGAGCGCTTCTTCGGGAGCCTCGCAACGATCAGCGCCACTTGGCGCGCTCTCAGCCATTCGCCACGTGTCGCGCTCTGGACGCTCCCTTGGGATTTTGTTTTTTTATTTTTTCGCACGCGTTTTCGGCTTTTAAACGGTTTTTTTTTCGTTTTTTTCGACGTTTTGGTTTTCCCCCGGTCTTTCTTAACTTTTCGATGAAAAAAAAAATTGCGCGAATAAACGCGTTTTCTTTTTTTTTCTTTCGCGAAAGTCACGGTTTTTCTTCCGCAAGAGGCACGGTTGTGCTTTATCGAGAGTCACGGCCGTGCCTTTCGGAAACGAAAAAAACGCGTTTTCTATTTTTTTTTCTTTCGCGAGGGTCACGGTTTTGCTTCCGCGAGAGGCACGGTTGTGCTTTCGCGAGAGGCACGGTCGTGCCTCTCGGAAAGGGAAAAACAAAACGCGTTTTCTGTTTTTTTTCTTTCGTGAGAGTCACGGTTTTGCTTCCGCACGAGGCACGGTTGTGCTTACGCGAAAGTCACGGCCGTGCCTCTCGAAAAGGGAAAAAAATACGCATTTCTGTTTTTTTCGCGAGAGTCACGGTTTTGCTTTCGCGAGAGGCACGGTTGTGCTTTCACGAGAGTCACGGCCGTGCCTCTCGGAAACGAAAAAAAAACGTGTTTTCTGTTTTTTTCCTTCCACGAGAGTCACGGTTTTGCTTCCACGAGAGGCACGGTTGTGATTTCGCGAGAGGCACGGGCGTGCCTCTTTCGGAAAGGGAAAAAACCGTGCTCCCGGTTCGGTTTTTTCGCCCGGGTTTTTTCGTCCGGTTTTTTCGTGAAAAAAGTTCGTCAAAACCTATCAACGTGGGATCTGGTTTTGAAGATCTCGACGCGAGGAATCCAATGGTGAAAACGGTTCGAGATTTGGACGCACGGTTTAAGAGATAAAACGTTTTGAATAAACGGATCTACGAAAAAAGGGAAAACTCCCAGGTTGCAACAAGTGCCGCGCTGCATGTGCGCCACTTGTCGCGGCCTGGGAAAGTGGAGTGTTCTTTTGAACGAGTACTCATTAATTAGTGATTTCGGGCGTTGTCTCAAGATAAACTCAGCTGGGTCAGCGTCACGAAGGCTCGGTTTGGCTGCCCTTCCCCACAACGTCCACCCGACTGGACCGATCGTGGGTAATCAAGTCAAGCGTGGACAATTTGTCGTATAACTAGCAAAAGAGTCTGTGTGTTGCAATGAGAAAGAAAATAGCATATGCCCTAACCCAATAACCATGACTCGATACCTTAATAGCGTATCTCCTTCACATCCTCGCTGACAGTGGCCTCGGTGCTTACACATGACAATGCATTTGAATGTGGTCAGTCCTAAGACGTCTCTCGCTATCTTCACATAAGATGAGAAATCTGCTTTATTTTTTTCCTGTGAGGTACGTCGAGACGTGCATGCATCATTATAGATGGTTTCTTTCGTGGCCAACACTACTGCAGGAATGCCTGGCAGTGGTGGACGGCAAAGCCCAGCAGTGGTGAGCCGGGCTCTTAAGGGCCGCCCACCACTGACCTCCCGCCACTACTAACATGGCATCAGTGGCGGGCATATGTTCCAGCGGCGAGCGACTGTCTGCGCCCGCCAGTGATACATTACGGTAGGCAAAAAGAAAAGAAAAAAATGTCGACATCATTTTTGGCAGCCATGGCAACATTTTCAGTATAGTAAAGTCATAAATAGCACACTTTAAACACGCACTTTAGTTTAATAATTCTCTAATGTATAATACTTACACATCACAATATAATACGTACACATGATAATATAATAAGTCTCCTCTATTTATAGGAAAATGGGGGTAGTGTTGGAGACTACAGTTTTGCCCTTTGGGCCACAACATAGAGTGAGGGGCATCATAGTCTTTACAGTGAGTCCATCAGGAATTTGTGTCCCAACTATCCCAATAACTCATCTCTCATGAATATATATTGAACTCATTCCCTAGGGCACCTTGTTGGTCTTGATTATAGGAAAATGGGGGTAGTGCTGAACTCATTCCCTAGGGCCACTGCTCGCCGGCGTGCCGCCCTTGCTACCGGGTTGCATCAAACCTCCCCCCTCCCCCGGGACCGCCGTTCCAACAGCCCCGGCGACCTTGTAGCGCGTCTCGCCGCGATGGCTGTCGCAGCTCACAGCGGTGACCCATCACGGCTCTCAAAAAAGCTTTGGCTGTCGCATGCTCGGAATTGTTGGTTCCAGCAAAACTGGATGCTGGTTGAAGCAATTTTTCTCACCAGTTGAATCAAAAATTGTTCTGCAGATCCCAACAAAGAAGAATGCTTTGCATCTCTGGAAAACACAGGCTCCAGAAAAGAAAAGATACTGGTTGAAGCAAAAACTGCTCGCCGATTGTAGAAGAAATGGCTTGCCGATCCCAACAAAGAAAAATGCTTCCGTACTCGCATCCATGGAAAAATCGCTGGTTCCAGCAAAAATGCCTGATGGTTCCACCAAAAACAATGGCTGGTTGAAGCAAAAAACATGAGTCGCGAACTCACATGTCATGAAGATGGATGTACCAAAAATCCACAAAAACACCGGTGGTAGCAAAAACCAAAATGGTTGTAGCAAAATGGCTCGCAGGTTCCAGCAAAAAACACCGTGGTAGCAGATTTTGGGTAGGTGGGTTGTAGCAAAAACGGACTGGTTCCAGCAAAAACAAAACATGGTTGTAGCAAATTCGTGCTGTAGCAGCCATGGAGAGCAGAGCACCCAGCCGCGGGCTGCCATGGCGACGAGCGCTTGCAGCACCGTCGTGAATGCAGCCCGCTCAGTTCCGGTCAGCGCTCGCAACAGCGGGCGGCCATGGCCACGAACGTTTGTTGCAGCGGTCACCGCTTGCAACAGCGGGTTGCTCTGTTTCCAGCACGGAACGGCCGGACACTCCTCACCTCCGCAGTAACTCCGGACACCGCTCGCCAGAGCAGCAGATCGTCGGGATCGGAAAAAATGAAGGGTGCGGTGCTCATGGCTTGTTTACCAGAGAGATGAGGGGGAATAGATGAGGATCGCGCTGGAAGAAAGAAAAGTAGTGGGCGAAAAGAGATAAGACAGGGTCCCACGAGATTATGTGTCGCTGGGAAAAAGGAAACACATCGGACGCGTGGGTGAGGCGCCGGCCCAAGCTTCGGCCGACCTGCCGATCCCAAACATTTCCCATTTCTAAAGCAGGAAAACGCTGCTGCATTAGTAGAACTACTGCTTCAACCGGAAACCAGTCCCATATCCGAAAATTTCCCCCACCGAGCCCCGTGTCGGTCCCTCGCGGGGCGGCCTGGGCGCAAAACCCTAGCCGCTGCAGACCGCGCACCCCCACCACCCTTCTCCACGCCGCCGCCGGGCAAAGCCCGCACGGCGTCTGGCGGCGGGCCTTCTCTTCACTTTTGCCTGGTGCTGGAGCTGCGCGGGGCTGCTCTCTTGGGCGGATGAGGCGCTCGACGGTGCAGGTGCTGGGCGTGAGCGCGGCGCCGCCTGGCACGCACTGGAGGCGGGGCGACACGGCCTTGCAAGCTAGAGGCTTGGGGGGTGCGTGCGAACTGAGGGACGCTGTCGTGTGGGCGCGCGTGGATCTGGCGTGCCACACTCGCGGCGGCGGGTATGGCGTATGGCTGGGCGCGGGACGGCGCGCCAGAGCTGCGCGGAGGCGTCTGGGTGTTGCAGGAGCGTCAAGCTCCTTGGCGTGGTGACCAAGGGCCGAGCCCGATCGGGGCATATCTGCTTGCGCGGCGTGCATTTGGCTTCCCCGGTGCAGATCTGTTGGGTAGCTGGCCGGCGACCTCCTGGGTGCGGCCTGAGGGTGAGATGTGAAACAGTGCCTGTGCGCCATGGAATTGGTATGCAGGAAGAGCTGGTTGGGTCACATGTTTGGGTAGGTGGGGCTGCCGGTGAAAGCCGTACTCCGGTTGTGGCCGGATCAGTCGATGGTGGCGCCTACGGGCACCGTCCCCTTGTTGGAGGCATCGATGTTGTAGTCCCTCCCTTCCCTTGCTCGACATTCTCGGGGGAAACCCTAGGTCCGGTCAGCCGGGTCGGATGATAACGACACTATCGGCTTTGCTCGTTGTCGTGTCTCCTCTTGAGGACATCGTCTTGAAGATAGACTCGGTCAGAGGGACTCAGTTCTCATGTAGGTGGTTGGCGACGGCTTGTGTAGCATCTCCGTGCGAGCAGCAGAAGCACCCTCTACATGCAAAGTGCCTCAGGCGACTTATGTCTGCCAACCTCACGGGATTGAGGCGGCATATGTTTGCTCTTTCGGACATAGCGTTCCTCTTTGATGTCGTCAAGTTTTTTGGATATGCTAGTGGCAGCCAAAATTGATACAACGGTTTTCGGAGTGCACTTTGGTAGTGGTGAAAGCGGTCGAGTGCCTGGCCGGGTGTGTTGTGGGGTGTTGGCCTTCTGACGTGTTGTATGTTTCGTGGTGCTTTAGGCCTAGTCTTGTTAGGTGTTGTTTAGGTTTTCGCCCGGTTTTCCTCGATAAACTGAGTAACGCCTTTCCATTTCTTTCTTTTTAGCGCTCGTCTTATGCGATGCATTACTCCTATGGGGGTGTTGCTTGTAATACCCTTTTCTGATCCATGAATTTGGCAGCTCTCGTGCCAACATTAAAAAAAAGTCCCATATCGAAATGATGCGACCACGGCCTGAGCACCCATATGCTCATGAAAGCTGACTCGGTGGATCCGATGGCTGATGACGCATCCTGAGGGATCGATCGAGTGGCTGGGGAGGCGGTTGATCCCGCGAAGGGATCGGCCGGATGATGCGTAGCATCGGGCTTGCCCAAATCTGAACCATATTGAGCCCCGCACGGAGCGACAGCGGAACGTTCTTTGTACAAAGTCCTTGCCTTCCGTAGTAGCATGAAATCAAGCCAGTCGTATTAATTGGAAACTCTATGTACACACGTATAGGAAACAGCAACGCAACGGGCTTGGACACAGCGCAGCGACGGACTCGTACACGTAGAGGGCGGGACGTGGGAACTCCGTATATTGCAAACCTCCCGAGACTCGACCCGACGTCGAAAGTGCAAACCCCCGATTTAGATCGCCTCGCCAACTAGTAATCCAAGTCTCTCCGTCACCCGAAGCCGACCAACAAACAAGCCGATTGATCGATGGACACCACAACACCGACGACCGAGAAGATGCCGTCGCCTAGCCTCATCGAACGGGTCCGCCGTCACGCAATCTCCGGCGGCATCTTAGGCTCCGCCGTGTACTTCTCCCAGGGCGCCACCAAGTCGCCGAGCGGGAGCCGCCTCTTCGGCGGGGCTCTGGCGGTCCCGAGGAACGTGCTCAGGATCGGCAGCTTTGCGGCCTGGTATGGCGCCGCCAAGTCGGTCAGGTGCGCCGTGGCCCCAGACTACCCCTTTGAAACCACGGTCGCCTGGGGCGCCACCAACGCCCTATTCGCCATGCGCCACGGGAGGCGCGCGGCCTGCCGATCCGGGCTCAGAGGTGCGGCCCTAGGCGTGGTCGCCGACATGGCCCAGTATGGCGTAAAACGCTTCCTTGCCTCACGGCGGTCACGGGCAGAGGAGCGCCGCATAGCCCGTGAGTCGGCTGCTTGCCCGGCTGGGATTCCCGCCGACACATGTCATGCTTGATCCATGTTACTTTGTTTGTGTTTGAGGAGTACTTTGCATGCCTGTCAAACTGTAATTTTTTATCCATAAATTAGAGTATATGAAAGCGAATATATATTCTTGTAGAGTGTTACTGTTACAAGGCATGGGCGCAAGTAGCTATAGCTAGCAGGTGTTCCTATGGAAAATTATGTGCAATAAGAAACTGTGTTTCCTGGCCCATCCACTCTTCCTTAATTCTCTCATGCGAGCAAAATTTAGCATCTGGTTCTTTCGCAGAATTTTTAACCTCTCAAAATTATACATAATACTGCCACACTGAACTCGAAAGCACTCAAAGTAAACCTAACTTGTCACGCAATTAACCCCAATCCTCGTCGCAGAAGATGTCACCTTGCCCTTGTTGGAGCCCAGTGCCTTGGCACCGTGGGCACCCGTTGAGCTCAGCAAACCACTCCCCTCTCGCCTTTTCTTCACCATGCACGCTGGGCAATAGCCCTCGGCCTCGCTTGTGGTGTCAACAATGCTTGATTGTGAGGTGCTCCTCGACCAAGAGGGGGTAAACGTAGATGACGACGAGTGCGCCCTCATCGACACGCTCCGCCACGAGTTGCTCCTCGATCTCGCACTCGATGACCAATTACCATCATGTATATTCCAAAACGATCAATATTAAAGCAAAATATATATCGACGGAGAATCATACTGATCTGGCTTACAATCATATGGGAGACGGATGCCTCATTGGCCTCCGTGCCGCGCGGGCCGCCCCTGTGCAAGGCGGCACCGAGGGTAGCCTCCATTACCTTGCTACCGCGCCTTCGCCGCCGTCTCACGCGCAAACGCCATCTCCCGGCCACTATGCATGCCGCCGTCCCCGACCACCGCCCCTGCCATCAAGGACGGCGGCCCGCGCATCCTCCGGACAGGTGGCCTGGTAGAGCAAACTCGGAATTGATTTCGGATAGCTGGTTTTGCTCATCCCACAACAGATCTAGACCGCAGATCGGACGGTGCGCATCGTGAGTTTGGGCCAAATTCAAAAATATGCTCTGGCCCAAATTGTTTTAGCCATGAAACTATTTCTATTTTAAGGCTAGGTGATTGCCGAACTTTGCTGTCCATGGAACTATCTAACCAATGACCAGTTTTTTCAAGGGACCAAATTTTGTATTAGGATTCTATTTTATCCAGCGCGTTCTTTTCGTGTTTTAGGTTTTATAAAAATGTGAAATTGCGTGAAATTATATGGAAATCATGTTTACCTTTTCTAGATAACATATAAACTACGACTATTTTGTACTACAATGATTTTGTATTCCATAGAAGGAACATCACCCTTCGATCGATGAAATTGTTTGAGGGATAGGTCCATGATGCGAAGTTTATACTCTAATGATCTTTTTGATTCTTTTACATGTATTTTTGCCCCGGGAATGCACAAAAATTAAGATGATGTATCGTTTATACTACAATATATTTATGACAGAGAAAAGCAAATAAACATGGATGAAATAATAATAATAATTATTATTATTATTATTATTATTATATTAATAATGAATTATCCTTCTGTGAGAGGGGGCATAGGTTTGCTTTTGCGAGAGACACAGTTGTCAAACAGGTTTTTTTCTACCACGTGGACAAACAGGTTTGCTTATGTACAAGTTCATGCTCTAGCTAATGGAACCAAAAAACCGATCTGATGGAAGAGATTAGGCAATACATTTATACGTCAATAGCTTCCACGAGAGGCACATATTTGCTTCTCGTGAAGAAACATGTTTGCTTCTGGTGGGGGAAAAGCGTGTTTATGTGGGCGGAGCAGCGTTCTCAACGTTGAAGAGGAGCGTTTATGTGGGCTGAGCAGCAATCTCAACTTTCAAGAGCAGCGTTTATGTGGAGGAGAGAGTTCCCTAGCCGCAAAGGGATAAGGAAGGAGAGAGAAATCCTAGATTGGTTCTCAACTTTCTGTTGACTAGGAAAGGAGACAGTCTAGCGATCGAACACCGGCGCGTGCCATCATCACTTTATAGTGAGAGTATCTCCAACAGCCGCCCAACGCGAGGCGTGTTAAAAATGCGTTTGCAGCACGCCGTCATCTGTTTTGGCGCGGCGGGGAGCGCTGGCTTCAGCGGCCGTTGTAAATTTTAGCGCGGGCGTAGCTCTAGCAGGCGCGCTAAAATACAGCGTGCGCGAGCAGCCGACGCTTGCCATATGTTGTATTTTGAACACAAAATGAATTTCAAACATCAAAACAAAGACATTGCATAATTTAATTATATCACACAAACAAGTTCATGATGATATAAAAGTTTATGCCCACAAGTTCAAATTCATGCCCACAACATCATCCAACCAAGTTCAAAATTCGAACCAAGTTCATGACACAAAATTCACACCAACGAATGACACATCAACAATCAAGCCTCGTCCTCATCTTCCTCCAATTCATCCTCCTCCTCCGAACACGATTCTTCCTCCTCATCTTCATTGTCGCGCACCGCATCATCATGTGTAGCTCGGAAGGTGTTGGCAAGATCTTCAACCGCATCTTCATGCGAAGGTGTGAGAGGCACACCGGAAGACATTCCGCCCATGCTGCCTAGAGGTGCTCCCATGCCTCTCATGAGAGACGCAAAACTCATGCCTCCCATGCCGCCCATGCCGCCCGGAGGTGCTCCGAAGCCACCCATGCCTCCCATGGTCTCCATGGTAGCTCCAAAGCCACCCATGGGACCCATGCCGCCCATGGTAGCTCCGAAGCCATCGATGCCTCCCATGCCGCCAAGGCCACCGCCACCCATACCGCCAAAGCCACCGCCACCCATGCTGCGAATCATGGCTCTTTTTTGCATCAAGACTTCTTCACGGGCAAGATTGACATACTCCTTTTGCGCCTCATTGAGGATAGATGTGTCCATGAAGAACAAGTACTTCTCCCAATCCAACAACCTAGATTGCTCCTCCATGCCCACCTTCCTCTCCTTCAATGTCACCTTCCTCTCCTCGGCCGCCACCCTCCTCTCCTTGGCCGCCAACCTCCTCTCCTCGGCCGTGGCATCTTGGTTCCTTGCCATCTTCCTCACCTCGTTCGCTTCTTTTATTGCCTTCACAATAGCTTCCATAGCATTTTTGAGCTCATCATCTCCTTTCCTCTTCTTCTTTTTTTTGCGTCTTTCTTGCACCCATCCGGTCGTTTTGGCTTCGAGTATGAAACCGAGTTTGGTGTGGGGCTTCTCTTGCCGTCATCACTTGATGCCTCCTCCTCATCATCATCCAAATCAATTGTTCGCTTGTGTTTGTTGCTCATATCCAAATCATCCATATCATCACGCTTCTTTCATTTCTCATCATCCTTCAATGTTTCATAGCAATGAGGCAAGGTAAATGGTCTCCCTTTCTTGATCTTCTTCTCCTCTCCTTTGAACAAGTTTTGTGCAATATTGAACTACATAAAAACAAAACAAGTTAGCACTACAAACACCAACAACAAGCATGATGAACATGGATGAAAATGGCACTTACCCTATCTTCATGATTAGTGCCACTTGGGTTCAACTTGTCAATCGCCTTTTGTGCGGCCGCCCACTTTTGACAATCTCGGTTGATTGTCGACCACCGGGAGCGAAGAGATCGTTCCGAGCGGTCAATTCCACTCTTGTTGTGTAGATCAAAGTGCTCCTTCATCCGGTTCCAATAACATCTCTACTTTGATCACCTCCAATGGATGGATCCCTCGACACTTGCAACCAAGTATTGCATAGCAAAACGTCTTCCTCATTGGTGTAGTTGCCTCCTCTTCCTTTCGGTGCGTCGACAATGCCCTCACCATCCTCGTCCACCTCGAACTCATGGTCATCGAAATGCATGTCATTGGTTTGAGACCAATGCGAATTGTTGGAGCCAACACCCATAGTTGACATATATACCTCATCATTGAAACTACAAAGTATATACAACGAAGCAAATAAGCTATCTATATGTATGCATTCGAAAAATAACAATAACAAAAAGTTGGCGAAATTTTATACCTTTGAGGCATTTCCTCGAACACCTTGTGCGCGCCGGCCTCCGGCTCAACAAGTGAGCTCGTCGGCGCTTCGGTAGCCGCCCGCCCGTCGCTCTCCCTGCAAGCTTCTTCCTCGACGGCTTCGAGGAGCCGGAGCCGTCCGCCATCTTATTCTTCTTCGCGGATACCTTGCCCTTCTTCGGCCGCGCCGCATTTGGGAGCTTTGAGAGGGGGCACGTGACTTCACGGCGGGCGCCAGCGCTACGCCACCCGCCGCCGAGGTCATCCGTGGCGGCATGAAAAGGCCGCGCGCAATGCCGGTGCTTGGAGGAGCTCCGGCGGAGGCTAAGCCAAAGCTCCCCGCGCTAGGGTTTGCGGCGGTGGCGGCGGCCGCGGAGGGGACGCGGGTGTAGGAAGGGGTGAGGGGGGTGCCGGCGCGGGCGTCCATCGGGGTAATTCGCCGGCGGCGGCACGGGCGGGGCGAAGGTGGCGCGGCGGAGAGAGTGCGGCGCGAGTGCTCGAGTGTGCTGCGCGCGGAAGCGGGCGCACCAAATACACAGCGCGCGAGGGCGATTCGGACCGCGCACCCAACTCTATATGCCGTGTGCGCTTATTGCACGTCCGCTGAAGCCCCTATATCGATTGCACGCGCGTTAAAAAGGACAAATTTGTGGCGGGCGCTTATTTAACGCGGCCGTTGGAGATGCTCTGATGCAAAACGAAGACACATTGTGCCTCCCGGGTCACAAGCGAGGGAGTCCAAAAAATACGTATGACGCGCGCGTGTTTCCCTCCTTCGGTTGCTCCCAACAAACAAACAAGTGATGACTGGTGCTACCGATCGATACACCCGCTCGTACAAAGTCCTTGTCTTCCGTATAGGTATGAGTCAAGTCAGTCGTATTGAAAGGAAACTCTATATACGCACACGCGTACTGGAATTCTGGAAACAGCAGCGCAACGGGCTTGGAAACAGCGGACAACCGACTCATAGTGCATGTAGAATGCAGGATCGACGTGGGAAGTGGGAACTCCATATATTGCCGTCTGCGCTAGACTCGACTCTGGACGACCGAAGCGCAAACCCCCGATTCAGATCGCTTCGCCAATTCGTAATCCAAGCCACAGCCACCCCCACCTCGCTCCACCGCCAGAAGCCAGCCGATGGACACGACAGGGCCGACGACCGAGCAGCCGCAGCCACCTAGCGTCATCCAACAGGTCCGCGGCCACGCAATCTCCGGTGCCATCTTCGGCTCCGTATACAAGTTCCTCGAGGGCGCCACCAACTCGCCGAGCGGGAGCCGCCTCTCCGGCGGGGCTCTGGCGGTCCGCAGCAACACGCTCAGGATCGGCAGCTTTGCGGCCTGGTATGGCGCCGCCAAGTCGGTCAGGTGCGCCGTGGCCCCGGACTACCCCTTTGAAACCACGGTCGCCTGGAGCGTCACCGACGCCCTCTTCTCCGTGCGCCACGGGCTGCGCGCGGCCGGCCGCTCCGGCCTCAGAGGAGCCGTCGTTGGCGTGGTCCCCGACATGCTTGAATATAGCTTACAACGCTACCTTGCCTCGCGTCCACGGGCAGACGATCGCTGCATCCCACCTGAGTAGGCTGCTTGCCCGGCCGGGATTCCTGGCGCGACACGTCTTGTTTGATACTTTGGTTGATGTTAGTTTGTGTTTACTTTGCTTGCTTGTCAAACTGTAATTTTTCATCTATAAATTAAAGTATAAAGCCAATATTCTTGTAATGTTATTACTGTCAAGGCATCGGCCCATCAGTACTCTCGTTCTCATGCGAAACAACCGGGCAAAACTTTCGGACAAAGAAGCAGAAGCGTAGCCCTTCTCTAAAATTTTAACTCCTTAAACCATGCATCTCCCCAAAACAATTTGCACTCCATCTCAACACATCCACATCAAGAAAAAAATAACACCCACACCGAGCTTCGGCTACCACCCCCTCCTCACAAACCACCCTCAACTGTCAGCACCTCGTGTCGTGCGTCGAGTTTCGTAGCCCTTTTGCGGACCATGCCCACCTCAACGCACTTGCCTCTCCTCGCCTTCTTTCCATGCATGTTCCCTTATCGCTGCTTCCGCTGGAGACGACAAGCTCATGTAGCGGCCATCACATCGTGTACCTGTGCCGAGACCCCAAGGACGCATTTGTGTCTCGGTGGCACTTTGGCAAGATCTACCAGGGTTTTGGCATGGAGCTGGACGGAGTCTATTGTTTGTTCTGCGAGGCTGCGAGGGGCTCTCACCCTACTGCCCTTTGTGGGAGCACTTGGGGTACTAAATCAAGGAAGACGCAGTAAGAGTCATGCAGAAGCTTTTTTTTCTCGGCGTTCCATTCAAGGGCTCTGTTTCCTACTCTAGTCTTTTCGAGGGAAAGAAGCTTCGTTAAACAGTGATATCTTTAATGTTAAATCAGTAGAGGATTATGTGTTTGAGTCAAATCATATAGTTTGAGCCTATTATATAAACTAGAACAGTGTGATATAAAAAGTCAGGCAAAAAATGGTTAGTGCACAACTCTATCAAGACACCACATTACGGAGTGCAGTTGAGCTTAATTACCGTTTTGAAGATAGACATCAAATACATGCAAAAACCGGAAAACATCGTGATATATTCATGTAAGTGCGTGATCATACCTTTTCGAAGACTATCATGTCAAATCAGAATTGAATTAGATAGTCGGCGAAGACATGAAAAAGGAAGTCGACTACGAAATTGAAATCAAACATGACACTTATTCTGTTGTTGACCATTTCCGGATTGTTTGTCTTGTCGGCTAAGACCGGTATACCATATATCACATAGATTACCGCTTTGAATAACATAGCCAGGCAGGATGTCTGCTATATCCATTGGCGACCATGACCGCGTAAAACACAGGTTGCTTCATTGGATATTTATAATAAACTTTAATACTTATTTGTTTTATAATACTGTAGTTTTAATTACTCCCTCTGATTTATATTACCTATCGGAACTTTAGTACAACAGAGGGAGTTGTAAAATTTTGTATTATTTAGCTAGCATAGTTAACGACATAAAAATGTTCCTAAATAATATATATAGTGTTCTCTCTTTGTTATGCAGTTTAATATATATTTACATGTGTGTGTTCATATATATATATTAATATTATTAAATATCATGGTGAAGATTTATAAAGCATACAATTTACAAAAAATATCAATAGTGGTCTCTAGTGTACTAGTATTAGGTAAGATTATATAGACTTCTACCGTATGCCAAATTTGTCTTGCAAGTTGGGTTCATTAATAAATAGACAACATGTGTATGATTTTACTTGCACTTCAAATAGCATAAATATTATAATCATCAAAGAACATCAAATTTGCAGTCTACTTTTTGAGGCAAATGATTTGGTATTTGATATGCTCATCTAGAATATGATTAGTTTAATTTGGTGCGTACCAAAGCCTCCTCTAATTTATTAAATAAAAGTTATGCATTAAATTAAAGATAGAGATGAAACTTATTGAGAAAGGCTTTGAGGTAGTAGTGGTGGTCAACGAAGGCGGGAAATATAATATGCCATGTGAGTGCTTCCTGTGTGTGGGTGTATTGGTGTTGGTTGTGTGCTGGAGACACACCTCCCCACTCCCTCCAACGATACTCAGACCGCCGGGATAGGGTCTAGTCCGTGAGGACCTTATTTCATCTCTAGGGAGCTGAGCTATCGCTGCCACACCTTCTTAAGCAGGACACAAACTCTGGTCGACGTAAAACATGCCTAAAACCGAAAGCAGGAACCCTACCATCAACAAGGGCCGGGGTCCGCTATGCCTCCATGGCCCTAAGGCCACCGGAGATGAGCCGGACCAATGACGGCGCACTGATGGAAGGTCAAGAAACCCTAATCACCCATGGACTCGCGACAAGAGGTGAAGGAGTACGCATGCAAACTAGAGCGATTTGCTCAATACTTTCTTAATATAAGGTGCAAAATTACTGAACCGTAGAGAGAGCAGCATGATGTGTATGATCATGCCATTCTGCCAAACAACTAAATAAACATGAGCCAAACACAATTGAGAAACATGGGGAGAAACATATGGTTTCTTTCTTTCCAAGTGTAATTGTTGGACGATTGTACACTCTGAACATCGTCACAAACACAATGAATTTGTTTCTGTCAGCGACGCTAACCAACAGGAGGCAAGTCCTGAAGATCGAAAACGGGAGGCAAGCCCTGAAGATGGACACCAAGCGACAACAGGTTCAGATACTGTTCCACATCCGGCAAATGACGAAACAGCAGCTAGGCCCAAGACTCTGAGTGGGCCTACGGCGCGGACCACTCGAATCAAGACGAAGCCCAAGTGGAACGACGGCCCAGAGTGGACTCGGTAGTTTAAATACAAACTTGTAATGTTCGGTTGTACTCAGCTAGGATTTGGACGGCGGCTTCGGCCGAGCTGTAAAGAGCGGTGGCTGTGAGGGAGATTGGGAGGAAATACACGTCGCCGAACTCCCTTTCGCCATGAACCCTAGCTTCTTCCCCTAGATCGATTCTGGTGCTTACACTTGGTATCAGATTCGGCGGTCCTGGCGCTTCCCCAACATCACCACGAGATGCGGTGGCGGGATCGACAGCGAGCGGCGGCGATGGAGAAGCTGTCGGAGGATGGGCGTGGCGTGTACGAGCTTCTCCGCGCGGATCTCGCGGTCGACCTCGACAAGCGTTTCAAGGAACAGGGTGTGGATCTCCTCAAGGCCATGGAGAAGCTGATCGCTACGAGTACCACGACCCTTGACGGCTTGATTTCCTCGCGAATGGACGGGGTCCGCGATGAGCTCATGCTGGACTTGGAGCAGATCCGCGGCAACAGCTCGAAGGCGAACCCTTCGCGACATGAAGCTCCCTCACCATCGGGCTTGGCTGGAAATGGTCGCGGCGGTGCCCCGACTGATTCCCTCGGCTTCGACCACGATCACCGGGGGAAGGCGCATAATACTTATGTCCCTCCTCCGGTCAGAGGTGTGCGCGAGTCCAGTCTACAATTCCGTCATTCTATGGGCCGTGAGGCGCATTCCTTTGATACTGCTGATTCGTTTGCATTTGGTGCTCGCTTGGAATTGCCGAGATTTGATGGAGCAAACCCGCGCTTATGGAAAACGCGTTGTGAAGATCAGTTCCGCTTGTGGTGTACTCCGACTCATCGGTGGATCTCCCTGGCAACGGCTCAATTTGAGAGTGCTGCTGCTCGCTGGTTGGAATCTATGCAGCATCGTCAACCGCAGGCAAGTTGGTCTAAATTATGTCAGAGTTTGCAGAGCCGTTTTGGCCGAAATCAACATCATACATTGTTGCGTCAGTTGTTACGGATTGCTCAGACGTCCTCCGTAGCTCATTATGTGGAGCGTTTTGCTGATTTGTATGATCAATTGTCTGCGTATGAGGAGGCACAAAATTCATTGCATTACACTACCAGGTTCCTTGATGGTCTTAAACCTGGTGTCCGTGTTGCCGTTGCTCTGCAGAAACCACGTGATCTGGATGCAGCATATGATTTAGCCCTGTTGCATGAGGAGTTGGGGGAAGGAATTACACCTCTGAATCAAGTTCCAGCTGCTAAATCGGGTCATATGCCTTTACCACTGCCACCTCACAGAACTCGTAGTTATGAGGATAAACGCGGTTTGGAAGTTCAGAAACCAGTTCAGACTGAAGATAAGTGGTCTGCCTTAAGGAATTTTCGTAGGTCTAAGGGATTGTGTTTTGTTTGTGGTGAGAAGTGGTCCAAGGATCATGTATGCAAATCATCAGTTCAGCTGCATATAGTCCAGGAACTTATTGATCATATTCAATCAGAAGAAACAACATCCACTGACAGTATTGCTCAAGATTCAGGGATGATTAGGCATAGCAACAGTGCTTTTTCTTCCCTTGTGTTATTGGTCAAGAAAAAAGAAGAAGGCACTTGGAGGATGGTAATTGATTATAGACACTTGAATGCCATAACGCTGAAAAGCAAATATCCAGTGCCTGTCATAGATGAACTTCTGGATGAGTTGGCAGGAGCTTGTTGGTTTTCTAAACTGATTTAAAAGCTGGATATTATCAGATCAGGTTAGCACCAGGGGAGGAATATAAAACAACCTTTCAGACTCATAATGGCCATTATGAATTTAATGTAATGGGCATGGGTCTGACAGGAGCACCAGGAACATTTCAGGGGACAATGAATTTGTATCTTTCTCCTGTTTTGAGGAAGTGTGCATTGGTATTCTTTGATGATATCTTGGTATTCGGTAAAACATTGAGAGAGCATTGGAAACATTTAGATGAGGTGCTGTCTATTTTGCACAAGGAGCAGTGGAAAGTGAAAATGTCTAAGTGTGACTTTGCTCAACCCAAGATAGCATATATGGGGCATGTCATTTCTGCAGAGGGGGTGTCTACTGACCCTGACAAGATAGTGGTTGTTCAGCAATGGCCTACTCCACAGAATGTGAAGGAGGTGAGAGGTTTCCTTGGATTGAGTGGTTACTACAGGAAATTCATTAAACACTATGGGATAATTGCAACACCACTGACTGACTTGCTTAAGAAAGGAATTCCTTTTGTCTGGACCAGTATAAGAGAGGAAGCTTTTGTAACACTCAAACAAGCACTGGTGTCTGCTCCTGTGTTGGCCTTACCAGATTTTACCAAGCCCTTCATGATAGAAACTGATGGTTGTGAATATGGTATTGGTGCAGTGCTGATGCAACAAGGCCACCCATTAGCATTTGTTAGTAAAACATTGGGCCCCAAGAACAGAGCTCTGTCAGTGTATGAAAAAGAATATTTGGCTATCTTGTTAGCAGTGAATAAATGGAGGCCCTATCTGCAAGTACAGCAGTTTATTATCAAAACATATCAAAGGAGTTTGGCCCATTTACAGAATCAGAGATTGCATACAGTCTGGCAGCAGAAATGTCTTACTAAGTTACTGGGATTAAATTATCAAATTCAGTACAAACAAGGTGTGGAAAATACTGCAGCTGATGCTTTATCTAGAAGGCCTCCAGATCAATCCCAACTATATTCCATCTCCAGTAATCAACCTGCTTGGCTCCTTGAAATTATAGATAGTTATCAGCATGATGAGAAAGCTTTAGCTATATTGCAACAATTGGCTATCCAACCAGCTTCTAAACCACCATACAGTCTGGTGCATGGGCTGCTGAAGAATAAGCAGAGCATTTGGATAGGTCCTGTCCCTGCCCTCCATCAGAAAAATTTTGCTGCCTTCCATGATAGTCCCTTGGGTGGGCATTCAGGTTTCCCAGTTACATACAAAAGAATACATGCTCTTTTCTCTTGGCATGGGATGAAGAAGTTCATTTTGACTCAAGTATAGTCTTGTTTAGTTTGTCAGAAAGCTAAACCTGAAAGGGTTCCTTATCTTGGTCTGCTGTCACCATTGCCAATGCCTCACCGGGCTTGGGACACTATTTCAATGGATTTTATCAGTGGTCTTCCTCAATCTTCTCAATATAACTGCATCCTGGTTGTGAATGATAAGTTTTCCAAGTATGGCCACTTTATTCCCTTGAAGCATCCTTTTAATGTTCAGAAAGTGGCTGAGGTATTTCTGGATAATGTCTACAAGTTGCATGGAATGCCAAAGATCATTATTTCTGACAGAGATCCCATTTTTACTAGTGCTTTCTGGAAATTGTTGGTTACTAGAACAGGAACTCAACTTAATATGAGCACAGCAAATCATCCTGAGACAGATGGGCAGGCTGAAAGAGTGAACCAGCAGGTTGAGTGTTATCTTAGGTGTTTCATCAGTGCTCAACCTAACAAGTGGAGTAAATGGATATCTTTGTGTGAATTCTGGTATAATTCTAACTGGCATTCTGCTCTGGGGAAGTCTCCTTTTGAAATCCTGTATGGGTATACTCCCAGATACTTGGCATTAGTGAGTCTGATACGATTGCTCCAATGGAAATGCAAGAATGGTTGCAGTCTCCTCAGGCAGTTACAGAGACAGCCAGGCAGCATCTGTTGAGAGCACAACAACGAATGAAAAGTCAAGCAGACAAGAGCAGGTCTGATCGAAGTTTTGCTGTTGGAGATCAGGTGTTCCTCAAGATGCAACCGTATGCCCAGTTGTCACTTTATTCCAGAGCAAACCATAAGCTTGCTTTCAAATTTTATGGGCCTTTTCATGTCTTGGAAAAGATAGGGAACAGAGCATACAGGTTGGATCTTCCAGTAACTAGTCGATTGCATCCTGTGTTCCATGTTTCGTAGTTGAAAAGATTTCTGCCGCGAGAAGCTGTTATCAGTCACTCACTGCCTACACCTCACGCTGCACTTCAGTTTCCAGTTGCGGTTTTGCAACGAAAGGTGTGTCAGGTGGGTAAGCGCACTGTCATTCGAGGACTGGTACAGTGGTCTGACTCTTCACCTACGGATGCAACCTGGGAAGATTTGGAGTATATCAAGCAACAGTTCCCCCGTGCTCCGGCTTGGGGACAAGCCGGCTCTCAAGGAGGGAGGATTGTCAGCGACGCTAACCAACAGGAGGCAAGTCCTGAAGATCGACAACGGGAGGCAAGCCCTGAAGATCGACACCAAGCGACAACAGGTTCAGATACTGTTCCTCATCCGGCAAATGACGAAACAGCTGCTAGGCCCAAGACTCCGAGTGGGCCTGTGGCGCGGCCCACTCGAATCAAGATGAAGCCCAAGTGGAACGACGGCCCAGAGTGGACTCGGTAGTTTAAATACAAACTTGTAACGTTCGGTTGTACTCAGCTAGGATTTGGACGGCAGCTTCGGCCGAGCTGTAAAGAACGGTGGCTGTGAGGGAGGTTGGGAGGAAATACACGCCACCGAATTCCCTTTTGCCATGAACCCTAGCTTCTTCCCCTAGATCGATTCCGGTGCTTACAGTTTCCGTCCAAATAAATTATCACAACCAAAACTTTTACAAAATGGGACACCTTCTCACCAAAGAGATGCCAGTTGAGCACAGGCTTTGAAGGCTACATCTGTCACGCAATATTCCATCATGTATTAGATGAAAAATTGTATTGGAAACAGCAACGAAACGGGCTTGGAAATCGCAGTGACCGACTCGTACCCGTTACATGTAGAGGGTTGGACCTGGGAACTCTCCAATATATTGCCAACAGACTAGACTCGGCTGTAGACGTCCAAAAGTGCAAACCCTCGATTTAGATCGCTTCGCCAACTTTGTAATCCAAGCCTCTCGGCCGCCGGAAACCGACCAACAGGTCGATGGACACGACAAGACCGACGACCGAGCAGCCGCCGCCGCCTAGCATCGTCGAGCAGGTCCGCGACCACGCCATCGCCGGCGCCATCTTCGGCTCCGCCTGCAACTTCGTCGAGGGCGCCTGGAAGTCGCCGAGCGGGAGCCGCCTCTCCGGCGGAGTCCTCGCGGTCCCCAAGAACGCGCGCAGCATCGGCAGTTGTGCAGCATGGTTTGGCGTCGTCCAATCGGTTAGGTGCGCCGTGACCCATGTGTCACCGGATTACCCCTATGAATCCACCGTCGCATGGGGCGTCACCGACGCCCTCTTCTCCATGCATCGCGGGCCGCGCGCGGTCGCCCGCTCCGGGCTCATGGGTGCCGCCATAGGAGTGGCCTTCGACATGGCCGAACATAGCTTAAAACGCTTCCTTGCCTCACGGCCACCACGGGAAGACGATCGCCGCATCCCTTCTGAGTCCGCTGCTTGCCCGGCCGGGATTCCCGACGCCACACGTCGTCGTGTTTGATTCATGTTATTAGTTTCTGTCGTCAAACTGTAGTTTTTCATCTGTAAACTCGTCGATTACAAAACTTATATTCTTGTCTTGTAATGCTACTGTTGCAAGGCATCGACGCAAGTAGCTAAATAGGTGTTCCAATGGAAATTTCTGCTGCAGCAATATATAACTGGTTCTTGGATTATCTAATGTTTGCTCATTTGTTTCTAGCAAGAAAAAAATCTTGACTAAACTTAAATAGAAGAAATTAAAAAGGCGGCTGCTAGGAATCAGCCGGCTGATCTTAGGAAAAGATAAGCCGCCTAGCCAGCCGTTGATTAGCGTTGATTTTGGCCGAACAATTCCTGGACCACGACATTGCTTTTCATCCCAAGACCCCATCTCTCCCCCGCAAGCTGACTCTAGCCAGCTATCAGGTATGTGTACGAGTGCAATTGTGCAACGCCGCATCCTCACTTCTCGTGCGACGAGCTGCAGTTGGCCAACATGCAGCACCGGCTTCTGCTTGCACCATGCAGCGTCGCTGTTCATGTCACGGCAAAACACCGACGAGCTCACCACGCCCCGGCCACGACGTATTACTCATATACGGCGTAGTCAAAACCTAGCTAGTCATTTTATGACCAACTTGGAAGATCACAAGTTTGAACAGCTGTGTGGCTTGGATCTGGTCCAGAGGAAGTCATTGACATCATACGTCGTGATTGTAACACTTGAGTTCAAGTAATACAAGTTTTTGCAAAAATAAAAATAAAAGATCAGTCGACTGGCTATTCTTGTTTACTAAATGTTTCCGTAATAAAAAAAATACTGACTTGTTACATGCTCAATAGGATGGACACCATGAGAAACAGCTGCCGCACACACCACAAGGTCAAGCGAAACCACAACCACGAGGGTTCTTCTTGATTAATTTCATTTTGGTCCGCTAGACCGGAAAACTCATGACAAAAAATGATTTGAAAAACCAGAATGCCCACCAGAATACATCATTATCGCGTCCCACCAATCAACCAGTTTACATTGACAATGTAGCTCAGGTAAACGTTGTGCACCCATCACTTCTACTTCGGTACACCCTCCTAAACAAATAGATGGTCGAGATTAACTCATACCCCTTCAAAATAAATGGCAGAATGATCTTTTTTTTTAAATACCTCACCGCGCCGAGACCTCGATACGCGGCCTGCGTACGGTTGAGCGCGTTGATATGACACGCTGGGTCGACTCACTGGGCGCGAGGACACTATCTATTGCAGAGCCTCGCGGCATAAAAATTCTGAGAAAAGGAGCAAGTTTGCACCAAGAATCAAACTCGTAACCTATTCCTTGTGATTACACTGGTTACCACTCAACTATGCCGCCACTGATGATAATCAAAAACACGAAATATATAAGAACACACTTAAGACCAATAATACTACATTCACGGGCGAATACAAGGGACTTTGACGGGGTGGAGAATATGCGCTAATCTAATTGGTGATTGGGTTGAACTATTTTACATTCATATATAGCTGGAGATCCGTAGACGACCTGAGCTATGGACATGATTCATGATTTGAGCATTTTTCAACTAGGAAAGTTACATTAAGGACTAGCTGCTACATTATTAAATAAAAACATTTTTTATTTCAAGAATATTACTAAATTTCTTTCTTTGCTTGATATATTAATTTTGGGGATTTTCCAGTAATTTGTCTACTACTTCCAACATTCTCAAATCTTTATGTTTGAATATTTCCAATTTTCTTGATGTTTTACAATTGATGTATTTCTTCTATTTTTCATTGGTCATTATTTCTTGGGAATTTCAGTTTGTCTGTCAATCTCCCAAAACTTTCATTGTTCCTTTGAATATTGCCTATCCTTCCGACATGGTATCAGATACCGCACCTTCCTTCCCTAAAAAAAAGATGCAGCACCTTCCTAACCTAAACTTTCCGCTCATTTGAGCTCGAGCTGAGAATAGCTACGTCCGTCCATATTGCATTAGCTATTGTTCACATCGTGATTTGTATTTTTTTGTTTCAAGATATGTTTTTTGAATTTGGATCAAAAAATTTGCGTCAATGGTACTCCTCAATTTTTTTTAATGCTCATTCCGCCCTTCAAAAAGTTATTTTCTAATTCTTCTAAAGAATGTCACAGAGATCAGGTGCATTAGTGCACCAAATGCTCCGGTGCATTAGATACGAAACTGCTCTACGTACGATTGTTTTTCGTTGGACACTGGTACGACCAGACAGCAGATGCTATGGCCCACAAACTGATCATCTATGATCTGTCTCTAATCATACTGAGTGTTGGACGGAAATTCATGGTATGTATAGCAAGGTTCCATTAGATATCTTCCCGTGATGCAGTGGTTGCGGCAATAAACTCCTTACATCTCTCTTGCTGGCGAGAATATCTCCTAGCATATACTCCCACCGTTAATATCCGGTCAATAGTCTGGTGTAATTAATGTACTTAATTACTAGTTGCTGTGTACTCCGTATACAATATCCTAGGATTAGCTGTATCAATCAAATGTTGGGCTAACACTAATATAAATAGAGAAGACGCTGGCTGGTGTAGACGCTGGCCTTTCCTCTCCTACTCACAAACTGAGAGAGTGAGATGGCCTGAGGCTGAGGGAGGTCTCATGTCTTGCTTTGCCTTGAGAAGCAAGCACCGTCGTCGATGCCTTTCGCCGGCGGCTACAGGTGAGCTGATCCAGTGATGATCATGGATTCTTTGTCTATCTTCTCCATGTGTTTGCTCTCCCTCACCGACTCACTCTGTGCCTAACAACTCCACGGCTTCGGCGCAGGCCACCCGCTCGACGGAATGTCTGAGCAGCTTGATGATGAGGGAAGCATGGAAACGGCTAGGGCCGGTGGTGAGGACCTCCTCAGCGCCCTCCTTGACGAGCTCCTCCTACACGTGATGTCGTTCCTGGTTTCCTGCGAGGCCGTGCGGACGTGCGTGCTCGCCAGGCGCTGGCGCACCCTCTGGAAGTCCGTGCCCGCCCTCCGCATCGACGACCCCGACACCTGCCACGGCACGAAAGGCTCCAGCACGTTTGTGAACAACCTTCTTCGCCTCCGCGACCCGGTGCCTCTGAATGTGTGTGACATCAGTTCCCATAGCTGGGGAATGGATTGGTCCGGTAAGACGTTTCGAAGAATAATCGAACCGTGGGTCCAGCATGCTGTGTCTTGCCAAGCTCGGGAGCTTCGAATCTCCTTTGTCTGCCATGCGGCCAACATGGCTCTCGTCTCCTCGCACTTGAAGACGTTGCGGTTCAGCCGCATGACCTTCTCCGGAGGCTCTCTGGATTTGTCGAGCTGGCATGTGCTAGAGGAGTTGGAGATGTCAGGTTGCGACATCTTCGTGGATGCTATCCTGTGCCTTTCATTGCAGCATCTTAACATCCACGATGGATGCTTTGGTAGTGATTACCGGACTCGTATTTCTGCCCCTAATCTCATTAGCTTGAAGCTGACTGCAATGGAAGGTCTGATTCCTTTGCTTGATGGCATGCCATCATTGGTAACATCGGTTGTTACGCCTGAAGAGATCGACGATGAGTGTGACTCTGATGATGGATCACGCGAGACTGAGGGCGCTTGTGACTCTGATGACGGATCATGTGCTGCATGTACCATGTAATGTGTTGTCAGAATGATTACAAACACCCTACAGTTTGTTTGTCAAAATTACATTATGTATGCGGTGTTAGGTTGATCTCTCTCCCGTTCGAACCCAACGGGTCGAACGGGCCCCTGACTCGTGCCCTGATCGGGGGCGCCCAACCAAACCATGGTTGATGGGCCCCTGTGACCCGCGCTATATAAACAGAGGTGGGGGCCGGGGCACGACTTACGAGATTAATCGCTGCCACAATCCCCACCTACAATCCCTACCGATCTAGGGTTAGCGCGGTGCTCACGGGAAGCTCCACCACCTCGCCCACTCTCCGCCATCGCCGTGCGCCCCAGCACCACGATGGCCTCCGGCTCGAGTTCATCCACTGCTGGAGAAGGTAGGTTCACCGAATCTAATCCTACCCTACACGATCCCATGGATCTATCAATGGTATCAAAGCCAGGTTGGGTATAGGATTTTTTCGGTTGAAATAGATCACAAAGAAAAAAGTTTCCCTCCCCCAAAGAACCCTAGAAAGGCAAAGAAGAAAAGAGCGCCGCCGTAAGGCCGCGCCTGTTCCTCTCGATCCCGTCGCGCATCGGCAAGCCGAGGCGACAGGGACGAAGAACCACCACCACCCCCCCCCCCCACACAGGGGCAAAGTACAGGCACCGACTGGGGGTGGTTCACCATCGAGATGCTCGCGCACGCCGGCAAAGGGGACAGGGAGGGCGCCGCCGTATCACGCACCGCGGCTCATGGCTCTCTCTCTCTCTCTAAAAGAAGGAGGTGGTGGATGGGTGAAACAGAGAAAGGGAAAGAGAAAGGAAGGGGGAAAGGGAAGGCTCGCACAGCGCGGCTCGACGCCGTCGCCGGTGGCCGGCGTGGCTCCACCCGCCGCATCGGGAAGGCCGGCTGCGCCTCTCTGCTCTCTCTCTCTCACGCTCTCTGTTGCGGGAGATGGGGAGAAACAGAGAAAGGGGGAGGAAGAGGACGCGCGCGCGGCGCGGTGGCTTTCGCCGCCGCCGGCGGCGGCCGGACAGGACGGCCGGGGCGCAGCTCCGTGCTCACACCAGAGCGAGCGAGAGAGGCGCGTGGGGGGCGGACTGCGCTAGGGTTACGGCCGGATCGATCGGGGGCGTTTTTGTTCGCCCGATCCGCGCGCTGGACCGTCGGATTGAATCCGACGGCCAGGAGCCAAACCCTAGCTGGCCACGGGCCCCCCTGGGCCGTAAGTGGCAGGAGGCCGGCTGCGGCAAGGCCACCACGCGCGCTGGGCCGAGCCCAACAGCTGCGGGCGCCGCCGCACGGCTGGGCTGCGGTAGGCTGGGCCAGCTGTATTTTTCTCTGCTGCAGCTAATTCTGTTTATTCAGAGAATAGAAAATTTCAGAAAAAGAAAAGTTTATGTATTTTATAAAGTAAATATTTCTGTAGAACTAAAAAGTTCTTGATTTTTTTATTCGGTCATAGAAAAGTTTCTGTAAAATGTAAAAAAGTTCGTGAATTTTTATTCATGTTTTTGCCGCTGCGTAAATAATTAATGATCTTTTACAAAGAAAATAAAAGTTTACATAGTATTAAGTTTTTAAGAGCATGTTAAAGTGACTATTAAAATGAATATGATCATGTTATTTTTTATGACCAACGTTGTTAATAACATGATCATGGTTTATTATTGAAATTTAAAGGTGCATTTATTCCTATTTTTTGCCCAACGGTAATATAGGTTTAATTGCATAGACAATTATATGTTTAATTTGACCAACGTTAGATTAATGCATATGATTGTTATATTGATGTCACTTAAATTGTGATTTCAGGAGGCTTTCACTTGATGAGTTGCCTAAAAGAAGTTCCGACACTCAGAGGTGACAACCACACTGAGTGGAGGAAGAAAATTGAATTGGCATTTGTTTGTGCTGATCTTGACTGGGTTGTGGAGAAACCACAGCCGGTCAGACCCACAGAGCCAGTAAGAGAGGCCACTGATGATGATGCTGCATGGGCTAAAAAGAAAAGGGACTATGCTCCTTTGGAGCAGTCCTACCTCATAGATAACCAAAAGTGGGTCAATGCAAACAAAAAGTGCATGGCCTTTGTAAATAATACAATTGAGAGCGCCATTGTGGGCTCCATTGCAGAGTGCACTTCCGCAGGGGAGTTGCTTTCAAAGATAAAGAGCCAGTGAACTGGCTCTTCAAAGATATATGCCACCCAGGTGTTAGAGCAACTGGTGACAGAACGCTACACAGGTGGTAGTCATGAAATAAGAGAGCACACCCTCAGGATGAGCAATATGGCAGCAAAGCTCAAGCCCATGGATGCGGATCTGGAGATCAAACCAGCGCTCCTGGTCCACCTTGTCATGGCTTCACTGCCGAAGGAGTTTGAAGCTTTTGTTGTGAACTACAATATGTCACCTGGAACATGGGACATTGAAAAGACAATAGCAATGTGTGTCCAAGAAGAGGACAGACTCAAAGCCTCACATGGTGGTACACTCAACTATGTGCAGGGTCGCAAGAGAAAGAATTACAATCAAAACAACAAAAGTTCTCCTTCAAAGCCACAAGGAAAAGCTTCCTATCAGCATCAGCGTCAGCAACAGCCTTTCTCAGTGGACAAAGACACTTGTCTCCACTGTAAGAAGACCGGGCATTACAAGAAAGACTGTCCTGATTGGCTAAAGTCAATCATGGCAAAAAAAAGGTAACAATATAGTTTCATTTGTAAATGAATCCCTGTATGCACAGTTTTCAAAATCCACTTGGTGGATTGACTCAGGAGCAACTGTTCATGTTGCAAATTCTTTACAGGGATTCGAGCGGACTACGCTAAGAAGCGAAAGACGCATTGAAGTGGCGAACGGAGTTGAAGCAGAAGTTGAAGCTGTCGGTGATATCTCCTTGGAGTTAGCTGATGGATTCAATCTTCTACTTAGAGATGTTTTATTTGTTCCATCATGTCATAGAAACTTAATAAGTGTTTCTTGTTTGGACAAAGATAATTATGAATGTTATTTTGGACATGGCAAGTGTGCCATTTGGTTAAATAATGCTTATGTGGCTGATGCTTTACTACATGACGAGCTTTATTTGTTATCACTTCGTGAAAAAGTTCATTCCGTTTGCAATGTGAAAGAACATGTTTCCGCGTCGAATAAAGAACAAAAGAAAAGAAAAAGAACATTTGACTCATCGAAATTATGGCACTGTCGCTTGGGCCATATCACAAGTGTTTTCAGACTTAGAACAATGCATAGATTGCGTTAAAGGGAAGTACGTAAAACAAATCAAAAAAGATGCAATCCATAGCACAGGCACACTAGAAATCATTCACACTGATATTTGTGGACCATTTCCGGTGAAAAGTGTGGATGGATATGACTCGTTCATAACATTCACAGATGATTACTCTCGCTATGGTTATATTTATCCAATCAAAGAAAGATCGGAAGCGTTGGATAAATTTAAAATATTCAAAGCTGAAGTTGAAAATCAGCACGATAAAAGAATAAAGATAGTAAGGTCCGACCGTGGGGGAGAGTACTACGGTCGACACACTCTATATGGCCAAGTCCCTGGACCTTTTGCGAAGTTCTTGCAGGAGACTGGCCTAGTAGCCCAGTATTTAATGTCGGGCGAACCTCGGCAAAATGGAGTAGCTGAAAGGCGCAACCGCACCCTTATGGATATGGTGCGCAGCATGATGAGTTATTCCAACTTGCCATTGGGATTATGGATGGAGGCGCTCAAAACCGCCATTCACATTCTCAATAGAGTACCAAGCAAGTCGGTGCCCAAAACACCGTACGAGCTATGGACAGGAAGGATGCCCTCCCTACAACACTTCAGGGTGTGGGGGTGCCCTGCTGAGGCCAAAATGTTTAATCCAAACATTGCAAAGTTAGATCCCAAAATAGTAAGTTGCCACTTCATTGGCTATCCAGACAGATCAAAAGGTTTTCGTTTCTACTGCCCTGACAGATATACAAAGTTTGTAGAAACCAGACATGCAGTCTTCTTAGAGGACGAAATGATGAGGGGGAGCTTGGTAGCTCGGAAAATTGATCTTGAGGAGAAGAGGGTGCATGCACCTAATTCGATGATTCAGGAGCCATTTTTCTCACTACCAGTTGCAACTCCACCCATGACAGCTATGGGGGAAGACCCGGAACCTGTCCGTCAGGAGCCGACTGAACCCGTTGTTGAGCATGAAAGGGAGGTGCAACAGCAAATTTTAGAAGAAGTGCCAGAAGTTGAGGCACAAAATGTGCCAGAAACTGAGGCCCTTAGAAGGTCTACAAGACCAAGAAAGTCAGCTATTTCTACTGACTTTAAAGTTTATAACACAGAAATGGTTCATATGGAAAAAGATCCCACCTCATATGAAGAAGCCATGAGAAGCCCTCATTCATCAAAGTGGATGAAGGCAATGGAAGACGAGATGAAATTGATGAGTTCCAAAGATGTTTGGGACTTAGAGGAAATTCCCAAAGGAGCCAAAACAGTAGGCTGTAAATGGGTCTACAAAATTAAATATGACTCTAAAGGGAATATAGAAAAGTATAAAGCACGACTCGTGGCAAAAGGATTTACACAAAGAGAAGGGATAGATTACAATGAGACATTTTCTCCAGTCTCATGTAAGGATTCCTTCAGAATCATAATGGCATTAGTTGCTCATTTTGATTTAGAGTTACATCAAATGGATGTTAAGACGGCATTTCTGAATGGTGATTTAAAAGAAAAGGTGTACATGAAACAACCCAAGGGTTTTATCATGGAAGGCAAGGAAAATATGGGATGCCGCCTGAAGAAATCCATTTATGGATTAAGACAAGCCTCTCGGCAGTGGTATCTAAAGTTTAATCAAACGATTAAAAGTTTTGGATTTAAAGAAAATATTGAGGATAATTGCAATTATGCAATGTTTCAAAATGGGAAATATATTTTCCTAATCTTGTATGTGGATGATATCCTGCTTGCTAGTAGTGATGTTAGTCTACTACAAGAAACAAAGAAATACTTATCCTCAAATTTTGACATAACAGATCTTGGTGAAGCATCATATGTTTTGGGCATAGAAATTCGCCGAGATAGGAACAATGGAGTCTTAGGACTATCTCAGAAGGCATATTTAGAAAAGGTTCTTAAAAAGTATAATATGCATGCGAGTAAAGCCACACCTGCTCCAATAGTCAAGGGCGACAGTTTTGGGAAATTCCAATGTCCCAAGAACCAGTATGAGATCGATCAAATGAAAGCAGTACCATATGCTTCGGCAGTTGGCAGCTTACAGTATGCACAAGTGTGCAATCGCCCTGACTTAGCTTTTATCACCGGGGTACTCGGTAGATATCAAGAGAATCCAGGCCTAGAGCACTGGAAGATGGTAAAGAAAGCATTGCGTTATGCGCAAGGCACGAAGGACTACATGCTAATATACACGAGAAGTGATTCCCTAGAGATAAAAGGGTATTCAGACGCAGATTTTGCGGGGGGCAGAGATGATAGAAAATCCACGTCAGGATACGTCTTCACTCTCGCTTGGGGGAGCTATTTCGTGGAAAAGCTCCAAGCAGTCGATAGTTGCATCATCCATGATGTATGCAGAATTTATAGCATGCTTCGAAGCCACGGGGCAGGCGATATGGCTAAAGAAATTTGTACCCAACTTGAAAATGGTAGATTGCATTCACAAACCACTAAAGATGTACTGTGATAACCAGCCCGCAGTATTCTATACTCACAACAACAAGTCGAGTAATGCTGCCAAAACAATAGAGATAAGGTATTATGTTGTGAAAGATAAAATCCAGGATCAAACTATAAGTCTCGAGCATATAAGGACAAAGGATATGCCCCTTTCATTGCAGCATCTTAACATCCACGATGGATGCTTTGGTAGTGATTACCGGACTCGTATTTCTGCCCCTAATCTCATTAGCTTGAAGCTGACTGCAATGGAAGGTCTGATTCCTTTGCTTGATGGCATGCCATCATTGGTAACATCGGTTGTTACGCCTGAAGAGATCGACGATGAGTGTGACTCTGATGATGGATCACGCGAGACTGAGGGCGCTTGTGACTCTGATGACGGATCATGTGCTGCATGTACCATGTAATGTGTTGTCAGAATGATTACAAACACCCTACAGTTTGTTTGTCAAAATTACATTATGTATGCGGTGTTAGGTTGATCTCTCTCCCGTTCGAACCCAACGGGTCGAACGGGCCCCTGACTCGTGCCCTGATCGGGGGCGCCCAACCAAACCATGGTTGATGGGCCCCTGTGACCCGCGCTATATAAACAGAGGTGGGGGCCGGGGCACGACTTACGAGATTAATCGCTGCCACAATCCCCACCTACAATCCCTACCGATTTAGGGTTAGCGCGGTGCTCACGGGAAGCTCCACCACCTCGCCCACTCTCCGCCATCGCCGTGCGCCCCAGCACCACGATGGCCTCCGGCTCGAGTTCATCCACTGCTGGAGAAGGTAGGTTCACCGGATCTAATCCTACCCTACACGATCCCATGGATCTATCATGCGGTATTTGGTACTCTTTTAGTCACTGATACTACTTGAAACGTGTGTGGTTGAGATTACTCTGTGAGCCATTTAAATTTATGCGACACTTCAGTTGTATTTCTGAGCAGTCCAGGGACTTGCTATACCCTCTTCACTTTGCCCAGTTTATATTTTCGCCCGATGTTTAACAAGTTGAAAACGTTGTTTGCTCACTTACTGGTGTGTGCCTAATGACTTCGGTTGCTTTCAAGCTTTTTTTTTTGCATGGTAATACGTGTCTCATTTATATCATAACGACTATAGTACTAGTCACGTACATACCGACCTGACAAAACTGAAAAGACAGCAGAACGCTAGCCTTTGCACACAGGAACATCAGCCAAGAAGTAAAATTACAAACAAAACTGAAGAATCCTCTGAGTTTGACACCAACGCCCGTCACCTGCCTCTGGCACCACCATAGCAGCCACCAAAGGAGAAAATGACGGATCACCTCCACACCCGAGCTCGACGCGGCTCCATCGCTGATATGCAGCTTTGCGGACCTCCAAGGTGGCTCACCAATAAAGGCGAAGCCATTGCCGTTGAACGAATCAGACCGGGGCAACACCCCGGACACGCCATCGAACTTCAGATCTGGCACCCCCGCCCAACTAAGACGTTGGAGGAGGAAGATGCCGTCGATGCAGACCACAATCTGCATCTGCTCCTGGACTACCTCCCAAGCTCCACGCCGGCGTTGGAGCAAACGCCGTCGCAACAGCGAAGCCCGAGGACACAGGTCCACCACGAGGATGCCGTCGCCGCCGCACCATCCTTGCTTGAACAGTCTGGTTTCCAAATCCACCTGAAAAGCAGATCGTCTCATTGGGGAAGGATCTAAAGATTTATTAGTCGGCGCCGCCATCGCAATCACCGAAGCCATGACGATGAACAACCCAAAATTCTAAGAAACTAAGGCCTAAAATAATCCACACGCGTGGATCAGGCGACCCCCCTCACCACCGATGACCGAGGTCGTCAGCGGAGGGGAGCCGCCGGAGGACGGCGGCGGAGGAAGTCGCCCTGGCGGCAGGAGCCGATCGCCTTTCTTTTCTTCTCCTGGAAGAAAGAAAGCGGTTGCTTTCAAGCTCGGCTATGCAAATTCCGACCTGGACTGTGTGACTCTACGTATGCAACTGCTATGAAATTTAGCCTTGGGGTGTCATCTGGCAAAACCAATCCCGAAATTTAATCCGAAACACGCAGCTCGATTCTTGGTACTAGTCTCTGGAGCAGGGTCTTGTGGTTTATTGTGGAGGTGCCAAACCAAGTACTAAATACACAGCTCATTGATTTTCTGAAAAGTTTAAACTTTAAGCAAATTTGCAAAAAAAAATCTATATCTACAGTACAAATATATACCTTATGGTAGTATATTTCATGATGATTATAATGATATTGATATGATTAGTATTCTAGATGTTGACAATCTTTTTCCTATAAACGTTGTCAAAGTTAAGAAAGTTTCACTTTAAAAAGTCTAACACAAAGCTTAGCAGCACCCGAAAAAGGCAGTAGTCCAAGACATTCAAAAATGAGATATTCACCTATCTTTAATACTTTTCTTCAAAAACTGAAAATATATTCTAAAACTTAGTTAGAAGACTGAAAATAGTTTAACACATTGGTACAAACATACTTTTGCCGTGTTGCCGAATTTTGTATTCAAATTAGACTTTCAGCTCCAGAAACAAAACATGTTATGAATAGTAGCTGTCTAAGGTTGGGCCACGAATTTTACCCATTAACATGATCAATGCCAAATTTATTGAATTTTGTTTCTCAAGCTATGTTCCAAGTTTGGACTTGGATTTTTGTGACATTGTATTGCTTCTCTGTAATAAAAAAATCAGAACTTTTTTCAACCAGTTTCATCACAAAGTGTGAGTGCACTAGCTAAAATATCCTGCTCTGCCCACCCTTTGCTGCCTAGATGCGTCTTCACATGCACATCCAAGCAAAGATTTAATGTTTCAAAGGAATTTTATCTTTCCACATATTCAACAAAATGCACCACCCTATATCTGATCATTCGGCCCGGGGCCAAAAGCCTGACCACCAGGTTGGTTCAGGCTCCACTTTTCCATCCCGAAGCTTGAAAAAGGCCCAATATCCCGCAAAAAAAAGGCCCAATATCCCGCAAAAAAAAGGCCCAAGTGACCAAATCTTTTATATTCAGAAAATAGGACTAGTGTGGACTTAAAAAAACGAATAGTGTAGTGTTTTTTACCCGCAAAAAATGCAGTATTTCTTTGCATGAAAAAGGTTTTTTTTATTTTCTTATGAGAAAAATGATTTTTAGGGGTAGGAAAAATGATTATTTGAATTGTGAAATGACACTGTTCATGCAGTTCCCGCCGAACTAAGGAATTTCATATCGGGCTCTGTCAAGCCCGGCCCGGCCCAGAGAATGATCAGGTTTAACCCTCCCCTTGCAGCTTGCTCGACCGAGGCAAGCCCCCTGTTTCCTTCCAGGTGGGAGAAAAAAAACAAATCCCCTGTTTCTGTAGCCTTGTCGTTGTTTTCCTCCCCGTGAGCAACCCCGGCTCCTACTGACTCCACCGTTTCATCGCCACCGCCGCCGACGCTGCCATGAACCAGCCGGTGCAGAAGAACACCCTCTACGTAGGTACGCCGTAGCACCATCCTCCCTCACTAACCTCTTCTCCTCTTCCCTTGTCCTCGCTCGCTCGCTCGGCACCTGTTCTACGAAATTCGTCAGCGAGATGCGCATGGTTACCTGCACGCGGAAGAATCTTGCCTTCTCTTGCTCCCATGCGATGGACAACTAAGCCGACCTCCGTCCCCGGTTTCTGTCATCGCAGGTGGGCTGGCGGAGGAGGTGGACGAGAAGATCCTGCACGCGGCGTTTGTGCCGTTCGGGGAGGTCAAGGACGTCAAGACACCGCTCGACCAGGCCACGCAGAAGCGCCGCTCCTTCGGCTTCGTCACGTTCCTCGAGCGCGAGGACACCGCCGCTGCCATGGACAACATGGACGGCGCCGAGCTCTTCGGCCGCGTGCTCACCGTCAACTACGCCGGCGGAGCCCCGCGTCGCCCTCCCGCGGGCGACACGGGCGCTAACCCTAGCCGCCCCCGAACTCCTCCTCCCCCGTCGCCTTCCTCCCCCGCCGCCGCCGGCGGCGGGCCTCCCGGTTTTCGCCCTCTTGGGCAGCTTCGGGCGGTGTGGGGCGCTCGTTCTGCAGGGGGTGTGGGAGACGGCGTGGCAAGCTGACGGAGGCGAGCAGGAGCGTGCGACCTCGCGGAGGCGTGCAGCGACGGGCGCGCGCGTGGCTCGTGGAGGCGTGGATCTGGGCGCGGCAAGTTGGCGTCGCCGGGCGCGCGTGGCTCGCGGAGGCGCGGAGGGCGCGGCGAGCTGGCACCGACGGAGGCGACGGGCGCGGGCGGGTCGCGGAGGCGCACGGCTGGACGCGGCGCGCGGGGGCGCTCGGCTGCAGGGGAGCACGGCGAGCGGTGGATGCGACATGGCGCGGCGGCCAGATCCGGGGCGCAGCGTGTGGAGGTCGCCCCTGCACGGATCTGCGGCCTGTCGGTCGCGTGGGGCTCCGGGAAGGCCGGATCTGGCGCGTAGGAGGGGAGCTGGGCGGGAAGACTACGGGCAGCGCGGATCTGGGCGTGGTGGCGCGTGGTGACCGCGGCCGGTTCTTGACCGCGGGCGGTGCTGGAGCAGAGGGGCTCCGGTCGCGGTTTGGATGCGGGGTGCAGGACCCGTTCTGGTCTCTGCAGGCCCGTCGTTGGGGAGGCTTGATGGTGGCCCTGCACAGCGATGGCGCGCTTGCCGTGTGTGGGGTGCGCGGTCCAGTGGAGGCAAGGGTCGACTTCGGCCTGCTGCGTGGGAGTGGCTGCCCGGGTGAAAGCCTGGCCGGTGATGGCCGGCCAGCGGCGACGGCGCCTGTGGGCGTCGCCATCCTCCTTGGAGGCGTCGTCAGGAATCTCACAGCCGGAGCTCTCGGATCAAGTACTTCGGGTGAAAACCTAGATCCTGCTGCAGGGTCAGGCGGTGGCGTCGTCTTGAACGTCGTTCCCCTCTTTAGGGCGCCGTCTTGAAGACTTTGATCCCTGTGGTGCCTTCCTACGACTGGACGTGCATGGTGGCTCCTGTGGCAATGATGACGGCGGTGAGCAATGCCGGAGGCGTGGCCCTGGTCGTGGTAGCCGGCTCTTCTTCTCCGACGTGTCCGTGTGAGTGCCTCGAATGTCTGTTGCTGTGAAATCGAAGCCGCGGTGGGGGACCGGTGGTATACGATGACACGTGACAGGTGGTTCGTTCGGTGATCCTCCGTGACGCCACCCCTGCCCAGTTTCCTTAGTAGTTCACCGTCGGAGTCGGAGCTGCGCTGCCTAGTGTGGTTTGTAAGGAGTGTTGTGTTATAGCTACTAGGGCTGCTGTATTTCTTTTTTCTTTTTTGATCTTCGGATCCTTTGGTCCTAGGATCTTCACCACCTTGTTATTTTCCGTTGCTTCCTGCTATTATCAATGAATGCCAGCAATGCTGGATCTTTCAAAAAAAACTATGCCTTCCCCGAGAAAATCAAGGGAGGGGAGCAGGGATGGGCCGCGCAGCCAGGTTTGCCAGGCGTCCCGTGCTTCTCCTTTGTTCAATTACGTTACCCCCTTGCCTGCCTGGTTGCTTGACACTAGGGTTAGGGCTGCCAAATGTTTTTCTTACCTGGTATGAAGTTGGAAGATTAAGGGCGAGGAATTTCTAGGGTTTGCGATTAGAGAGGTTTGATATGGTGTTAATGTCCGCGAATTATGCTTTTGTATTGTGGTTTGTCTTTATGTTTTCATTATAAGGATTTTCTCTAGTTCGAATTGGGTAGAAAAATGAATGTTCATGTACATTTAGTTCTTGTGCTGACCAACAAGTTGTGGGTCTTAGATAGTTCTGTGTTCATAGGGTTTGGATTTATTCTAGTGTGGCCGGCAATTGGTTTCTACTTAGATCTTTCTGTATTGGAATTATGTAAGCTCTTATTTGGTTTGGTACGAACAATGTTCAGAATTGGTGCGCGCAGGACGGTGGTGTTGTCTTGCGTCATTGTGGCGTCGACGGCAGGCCTGGCAAGGTTGGTGCGTCAGTACAGTTTGTAACCCAGTCCCGGCGTTGTGGCTTAGCTGGGGCATCCGGCTTTAGATGTTAGGCTTTGGTGCGATATCTGTTTGGTATTCGACTCGGACATTCGGCATCCTTCATCAATGGGATAGGAGTAGCGACAGGTGTTGCCAAGATGGTGGCTTCAGGCTTACTGATGTATTATTTTGTAAAGTCTTTGTGAATAATTAATAAAATAGTTGCATGCATCGTCCAGATGCAGAGGCCAGGGTATATCCTCATTTTCTATAAAGATAAATAAAAAGTTAAAATTGCTGCGGCAGCAACACCCAGCCTTAACAGGCTCTCATCTTCTATCTCGTTGCACAAGCTAATAATGTGCACCGGGTGCTTCATCTCTTGCAGTGCGGCCACGAGAACAGCCCCGTCAAAGTCGCCCGCCACTGTCAGCACACTGTCGTCCCCGTTAGATGTCATCGACTTGATCCCTGACATCATTACACACAATCAGTCCAGAACAAAGGCATGAAGACAAAAGATCAGAAATCACACGTATAGTGGAAAGAAAGTCTAGGGAGTACCTTTGATTTTTGCCACAGTCTGCACGATGCATGATCTGCATTTCCCACAGTTGATAGACACCTTAATCTGGTTCAGAACAACAATGGCTAATCAGTAAATCACATACATACGGAGTATATAGTATCATCTTTGTTCAGAACAACAATGGCTAAGTTTAGTACGTTTTGATCCCTAGACTCAACCAAACAAGCTTGACTTCAACTTTCAAAACTATTACCTTCGTGCCATAAGAGCATCTCCAGCCGTTGAGCCCCCAGAACGCATTTTTTTCGCCGCCTGGGGGCTGCCGGCGAAAACTTTAAGCCTAGGGGTGGATATTATCCACTCGTTGCCCATCCCACACTCCCACCCCACTCCACCGCCGCCTCCTCCTCCTGCTCCTCCTCGCTGCGCTTGCCTGCACGGGGCCACCCGGCGCCGCGTCCAAGCCCGCGCTGCTCGAGCCCTGCGCCTCCGCCACGGCCTGCCCCGCGCTGCTCTCCTCCACCCTCCACCCATCGACTTCGCCGCCCCGGGCCCGACCGGCCGCATCGTGGAGGCCGGAACAGAGGGAGGTGGACGAGGAGGAGGGGGAGCGGCCGGAGTGCGCGAGTTCGCGCGCGGCAACGTGGCGCCCCAGACCCCGTGCCGGAGCTCCTTCCCGGCCACGCACAGGCGAGCGCGCCTCCCCTTCACCGCGTGCTGCGCTCCGGGTCGCGGCCCCGCTCGCACGCCGCGCACGGCCGCCCGCCCATGCTCGCCTAGTCGCCTGCGCCCAGGCGCTCCGCTGGGACCTCGCCGGCCCTACCCGCTCCTCCTCGCGCCGCAGCTCGTGCGCCCTGCTGCGCACCTTCGCCTCGGCCTCCTATCGCCTCCGCAGCGGCCGACGCCTCCCCTCGATGTATGTGACGCCCCCGATTTGACCGTACACTAATCATGCACGCAAATGTGTACGATCAAGATCAGGGACTCACGGGAAGATATCACAACACAACTCTAAAACATAAATAAGTCATACAAGCATCATAATACAAGCCAGGGGCCTCGAGGGCTCGAATACAAGTGCTCGATCACAGACGAGTCAGCGGAAGCAACAATATCTGAGTACAGACATAAGTTAAACAAGTTTGCCTTAAGAAGGCTAACACAAACTGGGATACAGATCGACCGAGGCGCAGGCCTCCTGCCTGGGATCCTCCTAACTACTCCTGGTCGTCGTCAGCGGGCTGCACGTAGTAGTAGGCACCTCCAGTGTCGTAGGTGTCGTCGTCGACGGTGGCGTCTGGCTCCTGGACTCCAATATCTGGTTGCGACAACCAGATAGGAAGGAAAGGGGGAAAGAGGGAGAGAAGCAACCGTCAGTACTCATCCAAAGTACTCGCAAGCAAGGAGCTACACTACATATGCATGCGTATATGTGTAAAGGGGCATATCAGTGGACTGAACTGCAGAATGCCAGAATAAGAGGGGGATAGCTAGTCCTGTCGAAGACTACGCTTCTGGCCATCTCCATCTTGCAGCATGTAGATGAGAGTAGATTGAAGTCCTCCAAGTAGCATCGCATAGCATAAACCTACCCGGCGATCCCCTCCTCGTCGCCCTGTTAGAGAGCGATCACCGGGTTGTATCTGGCACTTGGAAGGGTGTATTTTATTCAGTATCCAGTTCTAGTTGTCATAAGGTCAAGGTACAACTCCGGGTCGTCCTTTTACCGAGGGACACGGCTATTCGAATAGATAAGCTTCCCTGCAGGGGTGCACCACATAACCCAACACGCTCGATCCCATTTGGCCAGACACACTTTTCTGGGTCATGCCCGGCCTCGTAAGATCAACACGTCGCAGCCCCACCTAGGCTCAACAGAGAGGTCAGCACGCCGGTCTAAACCTATGCGCGCAGGGGTCTGGGCCCATCGCCCTATGCACACCTGCACGTTGCGTACGCGGCCGGAAGCAGACCTAGGCCCCTTAATACAAGCGCGAGCTTACGGTCCAATGCGGCGCACGCCACTCAGTTGCTGACGTCAAAAGAGCTTCGGCTGATACCACAACGTCGGGATACCCATAACTACTCCCACGTAGATGGTTAGTGCGTATAGACCAAATGGCCAGACTCAGATCAAATACCAAGATCTCGTTAAGCGTGTTAAGTAACCGCGAACGCCGACCAGGGCCAGGCCCACCTCTCACCTAGGCAGTCTCAACCTGCCCTGTCGCTCCGCCACAAAGATCCACTCGCGGGTACTCCTACGAGCCGACCCGACTTTAGTCATCTCATGTGTCATGTATATAGTATATAAGTATATACCCGTGATCACCGCCCAGGTGATCACGGCCCGATAGTATAGCACAACAGACGGACAAGAATGTAGGGCCACTGATGGAAATCTAGCATCCTATACTAAGCATGTAGGATTGCAGGTAAAGGTATCAACAGTAGTAGCAAGGATAGGCTATGCATCAGGATAGGATATCGAAAAGCAGTAACATGCTACACTACTCTAATGCAAGCAGTATAGAGAAGAGTAGGCGATATCTGGTGATCAAGGGGGGGCTTGCCTGGTTGCTCTGGCAAGTAGGAGGGGTCGTCGACTCCGTAGTCGAACTGGGCAGCAGCAGTGTCGGTCTCGTAGTCTACCGGAGAGAAGAGGGGGAAGAAACAGTAAATACAATGCAAACATAAGCATGACGATGCGTGACATGACAATGAGCGGTGCTAGGTGTGTCCTAACGCGACAGTAGGTGGTACCGGTGAAGGGGGGGGAACATCCGGGAGGTATTCCCGATGTTTCGCGTTTTCGGACAGACGGACCGGAGGGGGAAAGTTGCTAGTTCGATAGGTTAGGAAGGTGTGGTGGACGAACGGACTGCGTATTCGGATTCGTCTCGTCGTTCTGAGCAACTTTCATATAGAAAACATTTTCATCCGAGTTATGGTTTAAAAGATATGAATTTTCAAAGTTTATTTGAATTTCTGGAATTATTTGAATTAAGCAAAAATGAATTATGACGTCAGCATGAGGCAATGCTGACGTCAGCAGGTCAACAGAGCGGCTGACCAGGTCAAACTGACCAGTGGGCCCCACTTGTCATAGACAGTGGGCTAACAGAAGATTAAACTAATTAATTTTCAGTTAATTAACTACTGGGCCCACCTGTCAGTGAGTGATTAGATTAATTAATTAGTTTTAATTATAAAAACATTTTTTTCTTTTTTTTAATTTTTGCGGCGGGGCCCGCATGTCAGTGGCTGGGCCTGCCCAGTCAGCACGTTGACTGGGTTGACCCAGTCAACGGGGCCCACGGGGCCCACTGGGGGTGGCCCCAGGCCAGCCACGTCGGCGGCCGGCGCCGGAGCGACTCCGGCGACCAAAACAGCGGCGGCCCCTCGTCGGAATTGGCCGGAATCGCGCTACGGGACTCGGGGAGGAGCGGGGCTAGGCTCATTCGAAGGAGCTCGCAGCGCCGCATCCAGTGGTGGCCGGGGCTTCGCCGGACTTGGCCGGAATCGGCGCCGGCGAGCGGCGGAGGCGGCGGCGCCGGGGAAGAAGGGGGTCGCCGGCGTCCGAAGTTGAAGACGAGCTCGGGGAGGCCGTTGCAGTGGCTCCGAGCTTCAACGGAGAGGCGGAGGTGGTGTAGTCGAGGGCGGCGACGGCGTACGACACGGCGAGGTGGCGATTGGGGCACGGTGGCCGCGGGAACGACGGTGAACGGCGGCGAGCGCGTCGGGCGTGGGGAAGGAAAGAGCGGCGCGGATCTGGGGGAGGAAGAGGGAGGCGCAGGGGCCGAGAGGTGAGCGGGGGTGAGTGGGAGAGAGGCCCGAGGCGGCGGGGGGTGCTGGCGTCCTTATCCTCCCCGTCGCCGGCGAGGTGGTGCGGCGGGGACCGGCCCCTGTTCCGACCCCGGTCGGGGGAACAGGGAAGGGGGCGAGGGGGAGAGGTGGGCTGGGCCGGGGGTCGGCCCAGTTGGGCCAGGGGTGCTGTGGGGGGGGCCTTCTCCTTTTTCTTTTTCTTTGTCTGTGTTCTTTTGCATTTTCTTTTTATTTGTTTATTTTCCTTTCTGTTTTATTTCATTTAAAAGTATTTAGGTATTTTATAAAAATGTGTTTTCTCCACCATAATTACCAGTGTATTATTTGGCACCCACCGAACATTTTTGTTTAAATTTTTGAAAACTTTTATTTTCCACTTTAATTTTAATTGAAGTTTGAATTAGGAGTTTGAAAAGAAGTGTGACTCCAAATGTGATCATGCCCTGTTTAGCAACATGATTAGCTTAATCACAGAGAGTTACTGTAGCATGATCCTCAGGGTGTTACAAATCTCCTCCACTACAAGAAATCTCGTCCCGAGATTTAGGAGGTAGAAGGAAACAGTGCGGGGTATTCTTCGCACAGACGATCCTCTCGTTCCCAAGTGGCCTCATCTTCAGAATGGTGCGACCACTGGACTTTGAGAAACTTGATCGCCTTCTGACGTGTGCGGCGTTCAGCTTGGTCGAGAATGCGGACCGGATGCTCCTTATAGGAGAGGTCTTGCTGCAATTCGAGCACTTCATGATCCACAGCTCGGATTGGATCCTTGAAGCAACGGCGGAGCTGTGACACATGGAACACATCGTGAACCTGAGAAAGGTTCGGCGGTAGCTCCAGTTGGTATGCCACTTTTCCACGCCTTTCGAGAATAGTGAATGGGCCAATATAGCGAGGAGCTAGTTTGCCCTTGATCCCGAAGCGGTGAGCACCCTTCATAGGTGTGACTCGAAGATAAGCCTTTTCGCCAGGTTGATAGACCATGTCTTTATGATGACGGTCATACTGACTCTTCTGACGTGACTGAGCAGTCTTGAGATTCTCGCGAATAATGCGGACTTGTTCTTCGGCATCTTGGATAATATCCGGACCGAAGAGTGGACGTTCCCCAGTTTCTGACCAGTTCAGAGGGGTTCGACACTTTCGTCCATACAACACTTCGAAGGGGGCCATCTTCAGACTAGCTTGATAGCTATTATTATAAGAGAACTCAGCATACGGGAGAGATTCCTCCCATTTCTTGCCGAAGGAAATAACGCAAGCTCGAAGCATGTCTTCGAGAACTTGATTGACGCGTTCAACTTGTCCTTGCGATTGAGGATGAAACGCAGTACTGAATGACAGATGAGTTCCCATAGCTTCTTGGAAACTTGCCCAGAATCTTGAAGTGAATAAGCTCCCACGGTCTGAGCTGATAACCAATGGAATACCGTGGAGTGAAACAATCCTGGACATATAGAGCGTTGCCAACTGGCTAGCAGTGATCGTTTCTTTGACTGCCAGGAAATGTGCAACTTTGGAAAGCCGGTCAATGACGACAAGAATAGCATCATTACCTTTCTGTGATTTGGGAAATCCAGTGACGAAGTCCATCTCAACATGGTCCCATTTCCATTCAGGAATAGAGATAGGTTGCAGAGTTCCAGCAGGCCTTTGATGTTCTGCTTTGATACGACGGCAAACGTCACACTCAGCAACATAACGAGCAATGGCTTGCTTCATATTAGACCACCAGAATCTCTGACGGATGTCCTGGTACATCTTTGAACTACCAGGATGGATACACAGAGGCGTATCATGAGCTTCTTTCATAACTTCCTGTGTCATATCCAGGTTTTTCTCTGCACATGGCACCACTAGGCGGCCCTTGAAGTATAGGGTGCCATCTTCAGCAATGGTGAAGAATGAGGGCTTTCCTTCTGCGAGGTAGCGCTTAATCTTGTGGGCTTCAGAGTCATACTTCTGTAGCCTTTTGATGCTATCCACGAGATCTGGTTTAGCAACTAGGGTATTGAGGGAACCCTGGGTAACAACGTGGAGGTTCACCTTGCCAAACTCCTTAGGAGGGGGAGCGAGTGCACCCGGAGGAACAATATGGAGGTTCAGCTTCCTGAATTCTTCAACAAGCGAGGGCTGAACTTTATGAACCTGGAGGTGGTTGAAGTAAGACTTGCGGCTCAAGGCATCAGCCATTACATTAGCCTTGCCTGGCGTATAGGAAATACCCAAGTCAAAGTCTGCAACAAGCTCCATCCATCTCTGCTAACGGAGGTTCAGATCTGGCTGAGTAAACAGATACTTCAGACTTTGGTGGTCAGTGAAGATCTCGCAATGATTACCGAGAAGGTAATGTCGCCACTGCTTCAGCGCATGAATGACAGCAGCAAGTTCGAGGTCGTGAACTGGGTAGTTCTCTTCGTGAGGGCGCAATTGCCGAGAGGCATAAGCAATCACTTTGCGGTCTTGCATTAGGACACAGCCTAATCCTTGACGGGAAGCGTCGCAGTAAATGACAAAGTCCTTCTTAGTATCAGGTGGATCTAGAACTGGAGCAGAAGTCAACTTGTCTTTGAGTGCCTGGAAACTTTCCTGACATTTGTCTGTCCATTGGAACTTGACGCCCTTATGTAACAGGTTAGTCAGAGGCCTGGCGATCTTGGAGAAGTTCTCGACAATCGACGGCAATAGCTGGCGAGACCGAGAAAACTTCTGACTTGCTTAACGTTCTTGGGAGGAGTCCAATCAAGAATAGCCTGAACTCGCTCGGGGTTGACGGCAATACCATCCTTAGAGATGACATGCCCAAGATAGGTTACTTCCGGTAGCCAGAATTCACATTTGGAGAACTTGGCATATAGTTGATGCTCTCGTAGCTTTTCCAGCACAAGTCGAAGATGTTCAGCGTGTTCTTCTTCGTTCTTGGAAAATACCAGGATATCATCCAGATAAACCACGACGAACTTGTCGAGGTAATCCATGAATATATAGTTCATCAGACGAGAGAAGGTGGCTGGAGCATTGGTTAAACCGAAAGACATGACGGTGTACTCGTATGAACCATAGCGAGTCACGAAGGCGGTCTTTGGGATATCCTCTTCGCGAAAACGGATCTGGTGGTAGCCCAACCTCAAGTCGAGCTTAGAGAACACTGACGAACCCGCCAGTTGATCATACAGATCATTGATCCGAGGAAGGGGGTATTTATTCTGAATGGTAGCTTGGTTTATAGGACGGTAGTCTTGAACTAACCGGTTTGTCCCATCCTTCTTCTTGACAAAGAGAGAAGGTGCTCCCCAAGGAGAGCAACTTGGGCGAATGAATCCTTTGCGAAGAGATTTGTCGATTTCCTCCTTAAGCTCAAGGAGTTCATGCGGCGGCATTTTGTAGGGTCGCTTGGCTATAGGAGTGGTGCCTGGTTTCAAGTCGATGATGAATTCGACAGCTCTAGCAGGGGGAATCCCTGGAAGTTCTTCAGGAAACACGTCGAGGAATTCACGCACGACGGGAATGTTTTCAATGCCCTCGAGTGGTGCAGCGTTCAATGCATTCAATGCATAGAGCCTTGCCTCGGCATTTTGCACCAGAATAGCTTGGTAGGCAACTATTTCATCTGAAGGGTGTAGCAGATGGACGGTTTTAGTGGCGCAAACTATAGAAGCAGTATGCGCTTTCAACCAATCCATACCCAAAATGAGGTCGATGTTAGACGACTTCAGGATAATGGGAGAGGCATAGAATTCCAGCCCTTCAATTTCCACGGGGACATCGATGCCAACCAAGGAGGTTTGACACTGTCCCACGGGGGTTTTGACCAATACAGAGGTGTTCATCTCCTCGCATTTAACGTCGTGCTTGTATGCAAAATCTTCTGACATGAATGAATGCGATGCACCTGTATCGAATAAAACGGATGCTGGTACTGAATTTACGAGGAGTGTACCCATCATAGTAGCAGGCTGGTCTTGAGCTTCGTTGAGATCAACGTGGTTGGCATGAGCACGACCATAAGGCTTAGCATTGTTGTTGCGGGGCTGGTTGTTACCATGGCCCGTTGCTGGAAGGGCAAGTTGATTCTGATTCTGATGGCAGTCCCTGGCACGGTGACCTGGTTGTCCACACTTGTAGCACAGACCATTATTGGGAGTGGGAACAGGAGCTTGGGCTGGTGGAGCTGGAAGTCTTGACTGCCTAGATGGTGGTGGAGGCAGACGAGGTGCAGCATATGTCTGCCTTGGGGCAGATGCATTTGGACGGTACGTGCTGTTCAGGATCCATATCTTACGCTTCTGTGCGGGCGAGCCCGAAGATGAGCCCGTGTCACGGTTGCGCCTGTGAGAGCTCTGGTATTCCTGCAGACCAGTTTCGACATTGATGGCCTTGTTCACCAAGGTGGCGAAATCAGCAAAGTCATGCACTAGAAGTGCGAGCTTGATGTCAGCTTGAAGGCCATCACGGAACTTCTCCTGTCTGCGTGCATCAGTTGCAATGTCTTCTTCAGCATAGTGGGACAAGTCCAGAAACTCCCGCTGATAAGCTTCGACAGTTTTGTTACCTTGGGTGAGGTTGCGGAACTCACGCTTCTTCCGGTCCATGACTCCTTGAGGAATGAAGCGGGCACGGAAAGCTGCTTGGAAGTCTGGCCATGTGATGATTGTTCCAGCTGGCAGAGTACGCCTGTGGCTGTCCCACCATTGAGCTGCGGGTCCCTTCAAGAAGAAGGAAGCAAAGGTGACATAGCTGGCAGGGGCTACATCAGCAGACTCCATCTCATAGGTGATGTCACGGAGCCAGTCATCAGCATCCAGAGGCTGAGTTGAGCTGCGGTAGATGGTTGGGTTGAGGCGTATGAAATCTTGAAGAGTCACTTGGGCTGGCTGCTGGTTCATATTGGGGCGAGGAAACTGAGCCATCATATTTTCCATGAACTGGCGGTTCAGTTCAAACTGTTGGATCATACCAGCCATGTACTCAGGTGGTGGTGGGGCATTGCCACCACGACCACGACCACCTGGTCTAACCATCCTGCTAGTATATAACAGGGGTAGTTCAGCATTGAGAAATTTGCAATGACAAGAATCATTCATGATGAAACATGCATAATGAAAGGAGCACGATAGCTACTACATAGTAGTCGGCATAACTTACAAAAGGGGTCATGCATAGAGTTCAGTACATAGACTAAAACATCATAGGCGGCACACAGGCCCGCGGTGACTGCAACTAATACTAACTAAGCAAGACTACATCAGTCCCAAGAGGTACTGTGGAGGTAATCGTAGCCCGACAGCTGGTAGTGAGGCAACGGATAGCCCTCCACGTCAGCAGACTGGGGGTCGCGGATACTCAGGTGTAGAGCCCGACGCTCAGGTGGCAGAAGAGGACCAAGTGCGGGAGAGTAGCCTCCCACCTCTGGCCAACCGACACTATGGGGCATCACGGTCCTGGCTGGGTAGATCGCAGTACGCGGTACCTGTCCAGATCGGACAAAGGGGTGCAGCAGCGTCAGAGCACGGTAAAGGTGCTGACGGATGGTGTACATCTCGTGGCGAAGAGCTCGGTTAGCTCGATCCAGCCCATCAGCATGCAGAACCAGGTGCTGATGGTAGAAGGGCTCTCGGGTGACAGTGGAGTAGGCAGCAGTATAGTATCCCTCCGCACCAACATCAGATGCGATAGCAATGCGCCTGAAAGGGGAGGTGTCCAACTCCTGATACTCTCCACGAAGACGTGTCAGAGCAGCATAGGCAGCATCGTGGACAGCCATATCGATGGTCACACCAACACCATGTGCGGTGTGCAGCACAGTAGTGGAGTCGTACTCCCGAGAGTAGAGGTGGACGATGGCACGGTACTGCTCCTGGTTAAAATCCTGGTACTCCTCGTAGACGGTGTACTCAGGGTGCCAGCGATAACCCAGATAGGTCATCATCTCAGCTAGCACCGCAGGTGATCCCGAGGCACCAATGGCCGTCGTGTGGCGAACGACCTGCCTCGTGGGTTCCATCTGAAAGCAAAGACATTTCAAAGGAGTCAAATGACAGTGTGTGAATTGTTCAAAATACTATTCTAAGAAACAACTATGGCTTATCCAACTTTGGGGTGAATACGGTCACGGGATCCTAGTGTTAGAGTTAGTAAATGCGTTTAACCCGAGTAGAAGAGAGTTCAGAGTCCCAGAGTAAAGGTCGAGGAGTAAAAGATACTAGTACCACCCAATGGCGACGTGGGCCCGTAAGACACACAGCCATGTTAGTAAAAGTTTTGTAATGTCTAGACTCGACTTCGGCCAAGGAGTGTGGAAAGGGGGATTCCTACAGGCAGTCGGCTCTGATACCAACTTGTGACGCCCCCGATTTGACCGTACACTAATCATGCACGCAAATGTGTACGATCAAGATCAGGGACTCACGGGAAGATATCACAACACAACTCTAAAACATAAATAAGTCATACAAGTATCATAATACAAGCCAGGGGCCTCGAGGGCTCGAATACAAGTGCTCGATCACAGACGAGTCAGCGGAAGCAACAATATCTGAGTACAGACATAAGTTAAACAAGTTTGCCTTAAGAAGGCTAGCACAAACTGGGATACAGATCGAACGAGGCGCAGGCCTCCTGCCTGGGATCCTCCTAACTACTCCTGGTCGTCGTCAGCGGGCTGCACGTAGTAGTAGGCACCTCCAGTGTCGTAGGTGTCGTCGTCGACGGTGGCGTCTGGCTCCTGGACTCCAACATCTGGTTGCGACAACCAGATAGGAAGGAAAGGGGGAAAGAGGGAGAGAAGCAACCGTGAGTACTCATCCAAAGTACTCGCAAGCAAGGAGATGCACTACATATGCATGCATATATGTGTAAAGGGGCATATCAGTGGACTGAACTGCAGAATGCCAGAATAAGAGGGGGATAGCTAGTCATGTCGAAGACTACGCTTCTAGCCATCTCCATCTTGCAGCATGTAGAAGAGAGTAGATTGAAGTCCTCCAAGTAGCATCGCATAGCATAAACCTACCCGGCGATCCCCTCCTCGTCGCCCTGTTAGAGAGCGATCACCGGGTTGTATCTGGCACTTGGAAGGGTGTATTTTATTCAGTATCCAGTTCTAGTTGTCATAAGGTCAAGGTACAACTCCGGGTCGTCCTTTTACCAAGGGACACGGCTATTCGAATAGATAAGCTTCCCTGCAGGGGTGCACCACATAACCCAACACGCTCGATCCCATTTGGCCGGACACACATTTCTGGGTCATGCCCGGCCTCGTAAGACAACACGTCGCAGCCCCACCTAGGCTCAACAGAGAGGTCAGCACGCCGGTCTAAACCTATGCGCGCAGGGGTCTGGGCCCATCGCCCTATGCACACCTGCACGTTGCGTACGCGGCCGGAAGCAGACCCAGCCCCCTTAATACAAGCGCGAGCTTACGGTCCAATGCGGCGCGCGCCACTCAGTTGCTGACGTCAAAAGAGCTTCGGCTGATACCACGACGTCGGGATACCCATAACTACTCCCACGTAGATGGTTAGTGCGTATAGACCAAATGGCCAGACTCAGATCAAATACCAAGATCTCGTTAAGCGTGTTAAGTAACCGCGAACGCCGACCAGGGCCAGGCCCACCTCTCACCTAGGCAGTCTCAACCTGCCCTGTCGCTCCGCCACAAAGATCCACTCGCGGGTACTCCTACGAGCCGACCCGACTTTAGTCATCTCATGTGTCATGTATATAGTATATAAGTATATACCCGTGATCACCGCCCAGGTGATCACGGCCCGATAGTATAGCACAACAGACGGACAAGAATGTAGGGCCACTGATGGAAATCTAGCATCCTATACTAAGCATGTAGGATTGCAGGTAAAGGTATCAACAGTAGTAGCAAGGATAGGCTATGCATCAGGATAGGATATCGAAAAGCAGTAACATGCTACACTACTCTAATGCAAGCAGTATAGAGAAGAGTAGGCGATATCTGGTGATCAAGGGGGGCTTGCCTGGTTGCTCTGGCAAGTAGGAGGGGTCGTCGACTCCGTAGTCGAACTGGGCAGCAGCAGTGTCGGTCTCGTAGTCTACCGGAGAGAAGAGGGGGAAGAAACAGTAAATACAATGCAAACATAAGCATGACGATGCGTGACATGACAATGAGCGGTGCTATGTGTGTCCTAACGCGACAGTAGGTGGTACCGGTGAAGGGGGGGAACATCCGGGAGGTATTCCCGATGTTTCAGGTTTTCGGACAGACGGACCGGAGGGGGAAAGTTGCTAGTTCGATAGGTTAGGAAGGTGTGGTGGACGAACGGACTGCGTATTCGGATTCGTCTCGTCGTTCTGAGCAACTTTCATATAGAAAACATTTTCATCCGAGTTATGGTTTAAAAGATATGAATTTTCAAAGTTTATTTGAATTTCTGGAATTATTTGAATTAAGCAAAAATGAATTATGACGTCAGCATGAGGCAATGCTGACGTCAGCAGGTCAACAGAGCGGCTGACCAGGTCAAACTGACCAGTGGGCCCCACTTGTCATAGACAGTGGGCTAACAGAAGATTAAACTAATGAATTTTTAGTTAATTAACTACTGGGCCCACCTATCAGTGAGTGATTAGATTAATTAATTAGTTTTAATTATAAAAACATTTTTTTCTTTTTTTTTAATTTTTGCGGCGGGGCCCGCATGTCAGTGGCTGGGCCTGCCCAGTCAGCACGTTGACTGGGTTGACCCAGTCAACGGGCCCCACGGGGCCCACTGGCAGTGGCACTGGGGGTGGCCCCAGGCCAGCCACGTCGGCGGCCGGCGCCGGAGCGACTCCGGCGACCAAAACAGCGGCGGCCCCTCGCCGGAAGTGGCCGGAATCGCGCTACGGGGCTCGGGGAGGAGCGGGGCTAGGCTCATTCGAAGGAGCTCGCAGCGCCGCATCCAGTGGTGGCCGGGGCTTCGCCGGACTTGGCCGGAATCGGCGCCGGCGAGCGGCGGAGGCGGCGGCGCGCACGGGTGCCCGACGGAAACGTGGCTACGGCGGGCTGTCGAGCAAGCGGAGGGGCTGGGAAGCTTCTACGTGCGGTGGGAGTGCTGCGGGCTTGAGCCCGTGACCAAAAGGTCACCGGAGCCTTGCCGGCGGCGAGCTCCGCGGCGCTGCGTTCGGGCGCGCGTGGGGAAGCAGCTAGGGGCGCGCGAGAGAGAAAGGACAGGGGAGGAGGGGGAGAGGCTCACCGCGCGGCACACGGAGGCCGGTGAGAGGCTTAGGAGCAGCAGGTCGGCGCCGGGGAAGAAGGGGGTCGCCGGCGTCCGAAGTTGAAGACGAGCTCGGGGAGGCCGTTGCAGTGGCTCCGAGCTTCAACGGAGAGGCGGAGGTGGTGTAGTCGAGGGCGGCGACGGCGTACGACACGGCAAGGTGGCGATTGGGGCACGGTGGCCGCGGGAACGACGGTGAACGGCGGCGAGCGCGTCGGGTGTGGGGAAGGAAAGAGCGGCGCGGATCTGGGGGGGAAGAGGGAGGCGCAGGGGCCGAGAGGTGAGCGGGGGTGAGTGGGAGAGAGGCTCGAGGCGGCGGGGGGTGCTGGCGTCCTTATCCTCCCCGTCGCCGGCGAGGTGGTGCGGCGGGGACCGGCCCCTGTTCCGACCCCGGTCGGGGGAACAGGGAAGGGGGCGAGGGGGAGAGGTGGGCTGGGCCGGGGGTCGGCCCAGTTGGGCCAGGGGTGCTGTGGGGGGGGGCCTTCTCCTTTTTCTTTTTCTTTGTTTGTGTTCTTTTGCATTTTCTTTTTATTTGTTTATTTTCCTTTCTGTTTTATTTCATTTAAAAGTATTTAGGTATTTTATAAAAATATGTTTTCTCCACCATAATTACCAGTGTATTATTTGGCACCCACCGAACATTTTTGTTTAAATTTTTGAAAACTTTTATTTTCCACTTTAATTTTAATTGAAGTTTGAATTAGGAGTTTGAAAAGAAGTGTGACTCCAAATGTGATCATGCCCTGTTTAGCAACATGATTAGCTTAATCACAGAGAGTTACTGTAGCATGATCCTCAGGGTGTTACAATGTAGCCCCGTCTGGCCGCGCCCGGCGCTCACGCCCGCACCTTCCCCCGGCATGCCTCCTCCGCCACGCTCAGGTCGCCGGAGCGTGCCGTCCTGGGTGCCCGAGGGCACGCCCGCGTCCCTGCGCCCGTCTCGCCCGGCGGCCCGTTCGTCCAGCTGTGCTGGAGCGGCGAGGAGGCGTGGCGAAGGCGCGCGGCAGCCAAGGCGAGGGCGCTCGGTGAGCACGGGCGGCGAGGAGGCGTTGCGGTCAGTGCGAGGGCTCGGTGGGCAGTAAGGAGACAGCGGCCGGGAGGCATGGCGGCGAGCGCGGCCGGAGCGAGGAGCTCTGCTTGCTGCTTGCGGAGAGAGAGAGAGAGAGAGAGAGAGAGAGAGAGAGAGAGAGAGAGAGAGAGGAGAGAGATCCCTTTTTCTGCATGTGGGTGGGGTGGGCCTGACAGAAGAAGGGGGGAGAGAGAGGAGAGAGGTTGGCTGGTGGGCTTTGCATGGAGGAAAAGTAGCGCCGGGCGTCCCAAATGCCCCCCGGGGCGCTGGGTTTTGCCCGGGGTCGCCGGCGCTGTTTTTGCTGAAATCCGGCGCAAAACGAGGTCGTGGGGCGTGACTGGGAGCATTTTTTACAACCGGCGCTAAAAAAGGTGCTTGGGGGCGTTTTGGGGAGCCTAGTGGAGATGCTTTAATATAAGAGAGTAGATATATTTGGTCGCTAGACTCTTAAGTTCTTTTTTAAATGGTAGGGTTTCTGTATTCATTAAGAAGAAAAGTATTGTCCAGTTAATAAGAAAAAACTGGGCAAAAACCAAGGAGTTACAAGTTAATTGCGGAAAGCCGGACTAGAACGGTCTATACTCTCAAGTTTAAGACCAAAGGAGCTTGACCTGTAACCTTCAAAAGTAGATATTTGGACCCACGCCTCATCGGAAGCAGATTGACACATGATGTGCTGAGTAAATAGGCAATTTTTCGACTAATTTAATCCATAAATAAATTACTAGCATGGCATTGACTGAATTGACGACGTACTGACTGTGATCTAAATATGCACGTACTAAGCAAACAGTAGACAAATCTACACATACTGCTAGTACTGCTAATACGAAAATAAACAGGAGCGGGATAAACGTATTATACCCTCGAGTAGGCCAGGCAGAAGCCGCCGCGGCGGTGGCGGCAGCAGCGGTGTCCTCGGCGGCCTTCTTGTCGGCCTCGAGCTTCTCGGCGGCTGCACGTTCGACGTCGGTGGACATGATGATGATGAGGGCGACACGGACATAGAGGAAGTAGACGAACAGCGAGCAATTGCGTAGTCGCTTCCCAAAAACCTATTCGTCTCTCTCCCGTATAGGAACCGGAGGGACGGGGTTTCGGAGACCTGCTCTCCCGGCGACCATGTACGCGGCGGACGGGATGGAGTCACTGGTGGCAGCAGCAGCAAAGGAACGACGGTGGGCAATGCGCGTAAGTAGATGCGATCTGATCGTGGCGGCTAGGGTTGGGAGACACGCACACTTATATAGGCACAGCCGCGCGAAGAAATGTGGGCTCGACCCACGTCCGAGTCCGTGACAGCCCACGATCCGATGTCTCAGATCATGGCCCAGCTGTCAGAAATTCTCCGTTAGTGACTGGCAAAAATAAGCGCGTAGGTGTGAGCTCGTCTCGGCTCAATCCCGCAACCTGCGTCGCGTCGCGTCGTGACGAGGCGTGGCGTGGCGAGGCGGGCGGCGGAGGAGGAGTGCGCGAGGGCCTCTTCTATTCTCAAGCTCCAATAGCATGTGAAAGAACATCCCTTATAAAGAGGTCCAACTCCTCTTCCACTTCTGGGGTGGACTAAACTTCCCACCTCCACCTAGTGCCAATAAACCTACATGGGCCCTTAGAGATTTTCAGAAATTGCTAGATGGGCCTAAAGCCCACTCCAAATATCAGCAATCCCCCACCAGATCTCGAGGGCCCATTGTGTCCTCTGTTCGAATTGATGTTTCGATATACCAGTGTTTCAGTGAAGACCTGTTAAGGTTGAACTTCACCTAGAGCAAGCAGCTACACTCCTTCACAACTGAACAATGGACTAAGTCTTGAATTGTCAGTTTGGCGTAAAGAAGTTTCACCACATGTCTTACTAGTACTAGGCTGCCAAAGGCTGACCCCTCGGATGGATCATATAAGTCACACTCCTGGCATGTTCATGAGCTTACTAGAGATCAACCCAATCTCATAGACTGTGACCAGCAGTCGGGCTCATATAGGTGTGTTCCTCCAAAGATCGGTCTGTAGGATAGCATCTTACTTACAAAAGCTTTGGAACACATTAAGACAATAGTCACCCAACCATATAGTATTGAGAGTATTGCATCTCCAACGGAGTAGATTAATATAGTTACTCTCCTCAGTTCACCACTGGCTTGTTTTTCCAGGTCCTAATTCACGGGATCTCCGATCACATAGGTTGGGTTACTACCATGTCAACTCATGTGGGTCTCATACCCATCTCCCTCGATGCACTATCTATCACAACACGTGATAGCCCTTTTGTAAAGGGATCTGCCAGATTCTTAGTCGTATGGACATACTCCAACGCTATCACTCCGGAGTTTCTTAATTTTCTGACAGCTTTTAATCTCATTCTTATGTGTTTGTTGGACTTCATGTTGTCCTTTGAACTCTTCACCTTGGTGATGACAATCTGATTGTCACAGTTCATAAGGATAGCCGGAACCGGTTTATCAACCAATGGCAAGTCCATCAAAAGATCTCGAAGCCATCCTCCTTCGACACCAGATGTGTCTAATGTTGTTAATTATGCTTCCATTGTCGATCTCGTTAAGATCGTTTGCTTGCAAGACTTCCAGGAAGCAACGCCACCTCCAAGAGTAAAGATATACCCAGTTGTGGCCTTCATCTCATTAGCATCAGAGATCCAATTCGCATCACTATACCCTTCAAGTACCGACGGGTATCCCGTATAGTGAATTCTGTAGTTCATAGTACCCTTCAAATAGCGCATAACTCTCTCAATAGCATGCCAATGTACATCACCCGGGTTGGAAACAAACCGGCTCAGTTTGCTCACAGCAAACGCGTTGTCAGGCCTTGTTGCGCTCACTAGGTACATGAGTGGGCCAATGATTTGAGAGTATCTCAGTTGATCCTTAGTTGTGCCTTCGAACTTCCGAACCAACACACTAGGATCATATGGTGTTTGAGATGGTTTGCAGTCCGAGTATCCAAAACGGCTCAACACCTTCTCAACATAATGGGATTGCAGAAGCGTGATCCCACCCTCATTATCTCTCAGTAGCTGGATGTTCAAGATAACATCAGCCACACCAAGGTCTTTCATCTCAAAGTTCTAAGATAGAAATGACTTGACCTCCTCAATGACTTTGAGGTTGGTTTCGAATATCAGTATGTCATCAACATATAAGCACAGTATAACTCCTTAGCCCCCACCATGGAGATAGTATACACATTTGTCAGCTTCATTAACAACGAAGCCAACAGATGTCAGAGTTGTATTAAACTTATCATGCCATTGCTTAGGTGCTTGTTTCAGACCATATAAAGATTCCAGCAACCTACACACCTTTCTTTCTTGACCATCTATCACAAAGCCATCTGGTTGTTGCATGTAGATTTCCTCGTTTAGCTCTCCATTCAGAAAAGCCGTCTTAACATCCATCTGGTGGACGAGAAGACCATGCGAGGCCGCCAACGAGAGTAATACTCGAATGGTGGTCAGTCTAGCCACAGGTGAATAAGTATCGAAGAAATATTTCTCTTCTTTCTGGTCATAGCCCTTGGCCACAAGCCTAGCCTTGTACTTTTCAATCGTACCATCGGGCCTAAGCTTCTTTTTGAACACCCACTTACATCCCAATGGTTTGCAACCATAGGGACGCTCAGTGATCTCCCATGCCCCGTTAGCCATGATGGAATCCATCTCGCTACGGACCGCATCCTTCCAATAGTCAGCTTCTGAAGAGGCATACGCTTCTGAAATAGAAGTGAGAGTATCATCCACGAGGTACACGAAGAAATCATCACCAAAGGTCTTTGCAGTCCTTTGTCTCTTGCCCCTACCAAGGGTTTCCTCGTCATCCTCCTCAGGATTTTCATCATGTGTTCATTCATAATATTCCATAGGAATGGCAGGCTTAGCAGTCTCCTCAGATTCCTGTCTAGAAGTGCTTTGCATATCTCTCATAGGAAAAATATCCTCGAAGAATGTAGCATCCTTCGACTCCATAATTGTACCGACCTTCTGGTCAGGTACCTCAGATTTCACTACTAGAAATCTATAGCCAACGATGTTCTTAGCGTAGCCCAAATTAACGCAGTCCACAGTTTTTGGTAGCTTACGCTTTCTGGGGATCGGCACATTATCTTTCGCCCAACAGCCCCAAGTTCGCAAGTACGAGAGTGTTGTCCTTCTCTTCGCCCATTTCTCATAAGGAGTGATCTCATTATCCTTTGTCGGAACTTTATTCAGGACATGACATGCTGTCAATATAGCCTCGCCCCACCATGCCTTGGATAAACCCGATGTATCTAACATGGCGTTAACCAAATCAGATAGAGTATGGTTTTTCCGCTCGGCAACCCCGTTTGACTGGGGTGAATAGGGAGGCGTCCTCTCATGAATAATGTCGTGTTCCGCGCAAAAGGAATCAAACTCACCCAAGAAGTACTCTCCACCACGATCTGATCGGACTCGTTTAATTGTCTTTTCAAGTTGATTCTCAACTTCTGCCTTATAGATCTTAAAGTAGTGTAGAGCCTCATCTTTAGTATTTAACAGATACACATAGCAATATCTAGTGAAATCATCTATCAATGTCATGAAGTATTTCTTTCCACCTTTAGTCAACACACCATTCATCTCACAGAGATCAGAATGTATGAGTTCTAATGGTGCCAAGTGTCTCTCCTCCGCGGCCTTGTGAGGCTTGCGAGGTTGCTTAGCTTGCACACATGAAAGGCACTTAGAACCTTTGGCTAAAGTGAAACTCGGGATTAACTCCAACTTAGCTAGCCGTGTCATAACACCGAAACTAATGTGACAAAGATGTGAATGCCAAACTTCAGATTCATTAACACTCGAATGAATATGGTTCACGACTTTATTACAAAAATCCGTGAGGGAAAGGCGGAACATCCCTCCGCTCTCATAACCTTTTCCAACAAAGAGTCCATATTTCGTAACAACTAATTTATTAGACTCGAAAACCAACTTAAACCCTTCTCTACATAGAAGGGAGCCACTAACGAGGTTCTTCTTGATGGCGGGGACATGCTGCACGTTCTTCAGCTGCACGATCCTTCCCGAAGTAAACTTCAGATCGACCGTGCCAACACCATGAACAGAAGCACTCGCGCCATTCGCCATCAATACGGACCCGTGGCCTGTGACCTGGTAAGAAGAAAACAATGAAATGTCAGCACACACATGAACACCTGCACCTGTGTCCACCCACCAATCGGTGGACTGAAACACTGAAAAACAGTAAATAAATTACCGTACCCAGATGCACCATTCTCATTGTTGCCCACAATCATGTTGACAGACTTGGAGTCTTGTCCTGGCTTCTTGTACTTGTTAGGGCACTTTCCAGTGTTCAACCGAACCACAAGTAAAGCAGCCCTCATCCTTCTTGTTCTTCTTGAAGGTCTTCTTACCCTTCTTCTTAAAGTCGGTATTGTGTTGGACACTGTTCTTTCCCTTGGGCTTGTGGGAGTTATGGTTCCTCTAGTTCATCATGTTGGCGACAGAGGTTCCCTCGACCCCTTTTTCGTGTGAGTCCTTTGCCCTTGAATTCTGCTCAACACTCAGATGGCCTATGACATCCTCCACTAAGAATTCACGCCTCTGATGTTTCAGAGTGGTGGCAAAGTTCCTCCAGGATTTAGGGAGCTTAGCGATTATGCAGCCCGCGACAAACTTGCCCGGTAACTCGCACTTAAGAAGTTCAAGCTCCTTAACAATGCATATTATCTCATGAGCCTGCTCCAATACAGGACGGTTTTCAACCATCTTGTAATCGTGGAACTGCTCTATAATATACATTTCGCTCCCGGCATCGGCGGCCCCGAACTTAGATTCAAGCGCCTTCCACAAGTCCTTGGCGACATGCACATGTAAATATGCGTCGACCGGTTTATCTCTGATCACGCTAAGAACTGCTCCGAGAAACACAACGGTGGCCTCCTTGAACGCCTTCTCCTGTTCAGGAGCAATCGTTCCCGTGGAGACACCAGTGACCCAGAACACGTTCATAGCCGTGAGCCATAAAGTGGTCTTAGTCTGCCAATGTTTAAAATATGTACCGGTAAACTTATCCGGTTTCAGTGCAGCGGCAAAGGCACTTGCTGAAAAATTCCTACACATAATAGGTTTTTGGATTGCTGAGTAAATAGGCAATTTTTCGACTAATTTAATCCATAAATAAATTACTAGCACGGCATTGACTGAATTGGCGACATACTGACTGTGATCTAAACATGCACGTACTAAGCAAACAGTAGACAAATCTATACATACTGCTAGTACTGCTAATACGAAAATAAACAGGAGCGGGATAAACGTATTATACCCTCCAGTAGGCCAGGCAGAAGCCGCCGCGGCGGTGGCGGCAGCAGCGGTGTCCTCGGCGGCCTTCTTGTCGGCCTTGAGCTTCTCGGCGGCTGCGCGTTCGGCGTCGGTGGACATGATGATGATGAGGGCGACGCGGACGTAGAGGAAGTAGACGAACAGCGAGCAGTCCCTCTCCCGTACAAGAACCGGAGAGACGGGGTTTCGGAGACCTGCTCTCCTGGCGATCGTGTACGCGGCGGACGGGATGGAGTCACCGGCGAAATTCTTCGTTAGTGACTGGCAAAAATAAGCGTGTAGGTGTGAGCTCGGCTCGGCTCAATCCCGCAACCCGCGTCGAGGCGAGGCGTGGCGGGCGGCGGAGGAGGAGTGCGTGAGGGTCTCGTCTATTCTCAAGCTCCAATAGCATGTGAAAGAACATCCCTTATAAAGAGGTCCAACTCCTCTTCCATTTCCAGGCTGGGACTAAACTTCCCACCTCCACCTAGTGCCAATAAACCCACATGGGCCCTTATAGATTTTCAGAAATTGCTAGATGGGCCTAAAGCCCACTCCAAATTTCAGCATGATGTGACAATGGTTTTACACATGTGGCAACATCGTCAACACACAAAAAAAGTCATAAAAATGAAAATACAGGGAAAATTGTCAACTTGTTTTTGAAGAAACGGAAGATTTGTAAAATAAACATTGTTCAAAAATCTTCCGATTCAGCGATTTATCGTCTGGTTTATCGCTACTCTTGTGGTTACCGATAAGATTATGCCTTATCTTCACTATTTATCGTTTGGGCCGATTTATCATCATGACAAGCGATTTATCGGGAATCTACCGATAAATCGGGCCTATTCATAGCACTATGTTTGCAAAACTATGTTTATTTGTGTTTTGTGGACCTTGTTACGCAATATGTACTATTGTCCTATTTTGGTTTTCATTATACGAGGATTCAAAGGTTAGGAATCAAGGTAACACTTCTGTCCAGTATTGTTTTGGTATTGAATATAGCATATTTTAGTGTTGGGGACCTGGGATTTCCAAAAAATGGCCGATTAATAGTCGACCGATAAAATCAATTAATCATGTGATTTCCGATTAATCTCTAATCCCCAGCTGACCGAGACGCTAACAATAAGTGATATCCTCAACATTACAAATAAATAACAAATAAAAAAGGATGTTTAACAAATTATAAACCCTATATAATACCAAGGAAAACAAAGTGGGTGGTACCTATAGACCAAACAGGGTAGTGTAGCACTTTTGCAGAAGTGTGAGTAATTGTCCCAACAAACAGCGGAGAATATTGTTTATGGAGGCATTTCTGTCACACACAAGGTGTCACAGCTCTTGTGTGAAGCACTGTTGGAGCTTCTGCAAATACTGTTACTGTCTTGGGCAAACGGTAAACTAAATAGAATAGTAAAAAGGAGGATTTAAAAGTATCTACTAGAAGGCTAATAGAAGTAAATAACAAGAGCTTGAAATGTAAATGGTGTTTCCTGCAATGAAGAGATTAGGTGCGGAGAGATTTTAGTTCATGGTAAGAATATATGAATTGTGTCCGTGCGACGGTAATACCAGTTACCTTGTATTATACTCATAGTATTTGATATAAACTTTCTATAGACGGTTCTCTCTAAAGTTATGAAACTCCTCCACTAGGGGTTACATTTCATTCTATGGTCCTGCTTCTCAGTTGCCATAGAGTGGTCGTTTCCACAATTAAGGTTATAAGACCGAAACCAAGTATTAAGTTCAATGGATCACCGTTATCTCATATTGTCTTCAGTTCTCATAGATATCTCCACCTGTCACATCACAGATCACATAGTTTCTAAACAATATGTGTTACCTGTGTAGGTCTTGAGATCATGTTGCTTGGGTCCTTAAATTGAACAACGACATAGGGTTCACCACATTATAACAACATACTAAATAGATCATACTAGTACGAATTCAAATGACGACATATAGGATGGGCACATATCAATCTTACCATCCAATGGGCGATCCTGAAAATGTGACGGTTCTTCTCTAATGGAACATTCATACCGCACACTAGATACATAAACGTCTCTGCAAATTTCTTCCGTTGCAGCCCATCTCACATGATGGTGCAGGAGTCGGACTCTTGGTCGTGGACGTCGATGCTGTCGGACTGGTACACCACGTTCTCTGCACTTCCCACCGTAATTACATGCGCCAGGTGCTTCGCCTTGCGCAGCACCGTCACGAGCTTCACCACATCCACGGTCCCCACAACCATCAGCGTGCTCTTCTCCTCGTCAACTGTCATCGACTTTATCCCTGGCATCATTACACAGTGTAGGTCGAGACTAATTAAGGACGCACGAATGACCAGATATGAGAAAATCATGGCTATTTTAGAGAGAAAGGATACCTTCGAGCTTTGACGCAATCCTCAGGATGAACGATGATATGCAGCGCTTGCCGTTGATTTCCAGCTTAAGCACCATCTGATCCAGAACAGTAGTGACTAACACAGTTCCGGGTTTTTTCACATGTTCTGTACTCTCCGTTTCAAAAAAAAAAAATGCTCTGTACTCCTACTAAATTGACGTTTCAAATAGATGTCACTTTAGGAGCAAAAAGTTGTACTCCCTCCAATCCAAATTAATTGACACACACATTAAGTGTGCGCCAATTAATTTGGATTGGAGGGAGTACGTATTTTGTTTTGTTTTAAAACAACAAATTAAATTAGTCAGTTGTGTAAAATCCTTTATTCATGCCACCTTGCTATTATTCGACTACTACATTTATACACACGCCTTGGGAGGATTTTTTTTTAGTGTCTGTGGGATGGGGGCGTTTACAGTTTTCATACCGAAAATTGTGCATTTCGTTTATGAAATCAAACAACAAGCGACTATTAGGCGGTGTAAGCTCTTCCAATGACCATGTTTAAGAACTAATTAATCCCTTCATTGTTTAAAAAGATGACGCTTTGGACAACACTATCTCCAAAATGTAACTTTGATCGTTAGTTTCTGCTAATTGTAAAACCTAATAACATGGAATGTATTTTTTATAGAGAAAATAGTACGTGTGGTTTCCACACATTCAACAAAACATTTTCAGAAATTTGATGGTTATTTTTTAAAATGACGAAACTATGTTTAAAATGTCAAGTTTTCTAGGGAGGAGTTGGCAAATCGTTTAGATTTTACCACTTGTCTGAGGGAACTCTGAACTGCCCATGGCGCTGGTAGTAGTGCCCGTGGTGCGACTGGTGATTTTAATTCCTCACATGATGGTAATAATGTTGCTTTCGAAGGAACAAGCATCTGCATGTAAGCCATCAACTTAGGCTGAGCGCTAAGTAGGAGTATATGCCATGGCACCAATAATACATATATCTATGCTCTGGGGATGAATTACTTACGCCACATCTGATTGACTGTTTCGTTTCCTTGTTATCAAGCTTATTGACGATATACCGTGTAACGGGTCTTTTCCCTGGGTCATCGTCCATGCAGCGTATCCCTATCTCAATGCATACTTGCACTTGCTGGTAACATGTTTCAAATGTGTGCCTGCCCTTCGATGCATTTAATTCCAACCTACTTCTCCAACTTTCAACTATCTATGCATTTGAAAATTAGATTGAATTAGATATCAAGGGCGTATGTCTTTTCACAAATCACATATTCAACCCAAATATGCAAAGCACGGCTATTGAGATATCAATAGAAGATGTAGGACAAGAGTAACTGCGTATTGTTTGTACTAGGAGAAACAAGCGGAGAAATTTCTGCCATGGAAAGTACATTTTATCTTCATTATCATATTTATGTATCTTCTCCTTTCATAACCATGTTAAACTATGCATTAAAATCAATTGTTCCGTATATGCCCCCTAGAATGATAATATAAAATTGTGCCATCATACGTAAGTACTTCCATAAAATTAGTCTTACACTTGCTATATTTGGGTAGTTCTTTTTGCTTTGTCCAGTTACTATCTGCATAATTATAACCCCCAAACAATATATGTCAGACTTAAGTGTGATTTCTCCACCAGTCTTGTATTCTGGCGTTGCCATGTATGCCCTGCATCAAAAGGTAATTGTCAGGCACAAATGTATTCCAATCCTATTATTGTCTTACAGAACATCAGAGTTCTCAATAAAGACTTCGCTTACAGTGATCCATCAATGTTATTAAGAACAGTTTGTCTTATCTCTTCACTAAAGACTCTTGAAAGACCATAGTCCAATATTTTCGGAACCATTTTCTCATCAAATAGTATATTCTCCGGTTTGAGATCTAGATGAGCAATACCACCATCGTGAAGACAATGCAAGCCTTGACAAATTCCTTTAATTGTTTGATATCGTGTGTGCCAGTCAAAGCCGCAAGATTCATCTGGATTAATGAACATAGACTGTCAGGAACATGGAATTTAAAAATGCCTAAAAAAAGGTAGACAAACTAATGGAAATAAAAGATAAAGCAAGGGTAAAGAAATAAACTGGATCCTGTCACCACGCATACCAGTAAGATGCATCTGAAGATTTCCGTTGCATAGATATTCGAAACAGAGCAACCTCTCTCGCACTATTATTATAACCGTTTTGGCCCCTTCTCTTGCCTCCTTTGGCTGCGAAATACTACAGTATCCTAGAAACCGTACTATGCTGTTATGCTTAACACTTTTCAGGGATATAGCCGCATGCAGAAATAGTTTGTCACCAATTGCAATTGCAATAGCGAGCCTCTTCACAACAACAGCACTCCCGTTTGAAAGTTTTCCCTGTTTAAATTCCCTTGTTAGAACGAACTGGTAGAGCATTTCAGCTTCTTGCATTCACAATACAAGTTAAGTATGGTTGAAATTTTAAAAAAATTGTAGGATTGTTCAACTGATAAGTAGGTGTACCTTGTAAAGCACTCCTAATCGACTTCTAGCAATCTCCTGATCACTGGAAAAATTATTTGTGATGTCTTCTAAGAGTGACAAGTTAAGACATGTTGGCTCAACACTTTCATCACATAGCATGCTCTCCAGAACATGATGTTTCACTAGAGCCTAAACCGAAATAAAAAATGAGAACTTCAGGAGGAGAAATCCTAAACCGTAAAGCCTAGAGAAGAAGTGAGGACACCCAAATTCACCAAGCATCGAACTTGGGTGGTCTGCTTTCTTACCTGGACTAGCAACCCATGCTGTGCTCGGTTCTCCTTCATCTTGAATACCATGAAGGGGTACTTTGATCTGAAAAGATATGCAACCATGCCAAAGCTTTTGCAATTACACCTTCATCTATTTTATGCTTATGCACGCCTAGATTTTTATATGATATACTTACCTCGGGTTTGGTCTCTGCTGCTCTAATTTTTTGGTAAAAATCCATCAATTTCGCATGATGCCCTCCACGGCCCTCCCCTCGGATGCAATTTATCTGCAATTAAGGCATTGCATGGTCAGTTGACTAGCAGTAGCAAGCTGTTCCAAATTGACCATCTGGAAAATAGAGAGGAGAAAATGGATCTACGTGTGTTTTTATGTGATTGGATTACATTAACTAGATCATAGATATGTAGATAAAAGAGCATGTTCCATTTCTTCA